>NW_023046131.1:0-73107 GCF_011762505.2 Arvicanthis niloticus
ACACCAGAGAACCCAGAAAGAGAAGAGAACAGAAGCCCATCCAGAGAGAGCAGAAGAGTGAATGACATCTCGAGAGAGAAGAGGACTAAAGGGCATCTGGAGAGAGGAGAACAGAGAAGGGCATCTAGAAAGAGGAGAAAACAGAAGGGCATCCAGAAAAACGAGAGAACAGAAGGGCATCCAGAGAAAGAGAAAACAGAAGGTCATTCCAAGAGTAGAGAAAACAGAAGGGCATCGGGAGAGAGAAGACTGAAGCACATCCAGAGAGAAGAGATGACAGAAGGCATCCAGAGAGAGGGGAGGATAGAATGGCATCCAGAGAGAGGAAAGAACGGAAGGGCATCCAGAGAGAGGAGACAACAGAAAGGCATCAAGAGAAAGGAGAAGACAGAATGATATCCAGAGAGAGGAGAGAACAGAAAGGCGTCCAGAGAGAGGAGAGAACAGAAGGCCATCCAGAGAGAGGAGGGAGCAGAAGGGCATCCAGAGAGAGGAGAAGACAGTAGGGTATCTGGAGAGAGGAGAGAACAAAAAGGCATCCAGAGAGAGAGGAAAGAGCATTAGTTAGAGCATCCAGAAAGATGAGAAGACAGAAGGGCATCTGGATAGAGGAGAGAACAGAAGGGCTTCCAGAGAAAGGAGAAGACAGAAGGGAAGACGGAGAGACGAGAGAACAGAAGAGCATCCAGAGAGAATAGAGGACAGAATGGCATCAAGAGAGAGGAGAGAACAGAAGAGCATCCAGAGAGAGGAGAGGACAGAAGGGCAACCAGATAAAGGAGAAGACAGAAGGGCATCCAGAGAGAAGAGAGAACAGAAGCACATCCAGAGAGTTGAGAGAAAATGAGAGAACCCAGAAAGAGAAGAGAACAGAAGCCCATCCAGAGAGAGCAGAAGAGTGAATGACATCTAGAGAGAGAAGAGGACTAAAGGGCATCTGGAGAGAGGAGAACAGAGAAGGGCATCTAGAAAGAGGAGAAAACAGAACGGCACCCAGAAAAACGAGAGAACAGAAGGGCATCCAGAGAAAGAGAAAACAGAAGGTCATTCCGAGAGTAGAGAAAACAGAAGGGCATTGGGAGAGAGAAGACTGAAGGTCATCCAGAGAGAGGAGATGACAGAAGGCATCCAGAGAGAGGGGAGGATAGAATAGCATCCAGAGAGAGGAAAGAACAGAAGGGCATCCAGTGAGAGGAGACAACAGAAAGGCATCAAGAGAAAGGAGAAGACAGAATGATATCCAGAGAGAGGAGAGAACAGAAAGGCATCCAGAGAGAGGAGAGAGCAGAAGGGCATCTAGAGAGAGGAGAAGACAGTAGGGCATCTGGAGTGAGGAGAGAACAGAAGGTCATCCAGAGAGATGAGTGAGCAGAAGGGCATCCAGAGAGAGGTGAAGACAGAAGGGCATCTGGATAGAGGAGAGTACAGAAGGGCATCCAGAGCAAGGAGAAGACAGAAGGGAAGCCAGAGAGAAGAGTAACAGAAGGGCATCGGGAGAGATGAGAAGACAGAAGAGCATCCAGAGAGAGGAGAGGACAGAAAGGCATCCAGAGGGAGGAGAAGACAGAAGGGCATACAGTGAGAGGAGAGTGAAGAAGGGCATCCTGAAAGAGGAGAGAAGAAAGGGCATCCAGAGAGAGGAGAAGACAGAAGGGCATCCACAGAGAGGAGAGGACAGAATTGCATCCAGAGAGAGGAGAAGACAGAAGGGCATGCAGAGAGAGGAGTAGACAGTAGGGCATCCAGAGAGAGGAGAGCACAGAAGAGCATCCAGAAAGAAGAGAGAACAGAGAGGCATCCAGAGAAAATAGAGGACAGAAGGGCATCTAGAGAGAAAAGAAGACAAAAAGGGAATCCAGAGAGAGGAGAGAACAGAAGCGAATCCAGAGAGAGTAGAGTGAAGAAGCCCATCCAGAGAGAGGAGAGGACAGAAGGGATCCAGCGAGAGTAGAGAACAGAAAGCCATCCAGAGAGAGGAGAAGACAGAAGGGCATCCATGGAGAAGAGAGGTCAGAAGAGCATCCAGTGTGAGGAGAGAACAGAAGGGCATCAAGAGAGAGAAGACAGAAACACATCCACTGAGAGTGGACTACAGAAGGGCATCCAGAGTGCAAAGAAGACAGAAGGGCATCCAGGTAGAGTAGAGGATAGAACAGTATACAGAGAGCGGAGAATACAAAAGGCAATCCAGAGAGAGCAGAGAACATAAGGGCATCCAGAGAGAATAGAGGACAGAATGGCATGTAGAGAGAACAGAGAACAGAAGGTTATCCAGAAAGAGAAGACAGAGGGGCATCGGGAGATATGAGAAGACAGAAGGGCATCCATAGAGAGGAGAGGACAGAATGGCCCCCAGATAGAAGAGAGAAAAGAAGGGCATCCATAGAGAGGAGAGAGCAGAAGGGCATCCAGAGAGAAGAGAAGACAGAAGGGCATCCGGTGAGAGGAGAGAACAGAAGGGCATCTAGATAGAGGAGAGAGCAGAAGGGCATCCAGAGAGAGAAGACAGAAGGGAAACTGGAGTTACGAGAGTACATTAATGCATAGGGAGAAAGGAGAAGACAAAAGGGCATCCAGAGAGAGGAGAGGACAATAGGGCATCCAGAGAGAGGAGAGGACAATAGGGCATCCAGAGGGAGGAGAAGACAGAAGGTCATCCAGAGAGAGGAGAAAGCAGAAGGGCATCCGGAGATAGGAGAAGACAGAAGGGCATTCGCAGTGAGAAGAGAACATAAGGGCCTCCACAGAGAGGAGAGAACAGAAGGGCATCCAGAGAGAGGAGAGCACAGAATGGCATCCAGAGAGAGGAGAGTACAGAAGGGATCCAGAAAGAGGAGAGAACAGAAAGCCATCCAGAGTTAAGAGAAGACAGAAGGGCATCCATGGAGAGGAGAGGTCAGAAGAGCATTCAGTGTGAGGAGAGAACAGAAGGGCATCAAGAGAGAGTAGAAAACAGTAACACACCCACAAAAGGGTGAACAGAAGGCCATCCAGAGAGCAGAGAAGACAGAATGGCATCCAGGGAGACTAGAGAATAGAACGGTATCCAGAGAGCATAGAAGACAGAAAAAAACATCCAGAGAGAGGAGAGAACATAAGGGCATCCAGAGAAAATAGAGGACATAAGGGCAAGTAGAGAGAGCAGAGAACAGAATGGTATCCAGAAAGAGGAGAAGACAGAAGGGCATCAGGATATACACAAAGACAGAAGGGCTTCCAGAGAGAGGAGAGGACAGAAAGTCCTCCATAGAGAAGAGAGTAAAGAAGGGCATCAAGGGAGAGGAGAGGGAAGAGGGCATTTACAGAAAAGAGTAAAGAATGCCATACAGAAAGAAGAGAAGACAGAAGGGCATCTAGATAGAGGAGAGAAAGAAGGGCATCTAGAGAGAGGAGAGAACAGAATGTCATCCAGAGAGCAGAGAAAACAGAAGGGCATAAGAAGAGAGGAGAAGACAAAAGGCCATCCAGAAAGAGGAGAGGACAGAAGGGCATCCAGAGAGAGGAGACCGCAGAAGGGCATCCAGAGAGATGAGAGAACCTAGAGGCATCCAGAGAGAATAGAGGACCAAAGGGCATCTAGAGAGAGGAGTGAAGGGCATCCAGAGAGAGGAGAGGAACACAAGGGAATCCAGAGAGAAAAGAAAGCAGAAGGGCATCCAGAGAGAGGAGAGAGCAGAAAGGAATCCTGAGAGGAGAAGACAGAAGAGCATCCGGAGTGAGGAGAGAACAGATGGGCATCCAGAAAGAGCAAAGAACAGAAGGGCATCAAGAGAGAGGAGAAGACAAAAGGGAATCCAGAGAGAGGAGAGAACAGAAGGGCATCCAGAGAGAGGAGAGAGCAGAAAGACATCATTTAAGAGGAGAAGACAGAAGTGTATCCGGAGAGAGGAGAGAACAGAAGAGCATCCAGAGAGAGGAGAGACCAGACGGACATCCAATGTGAGGAGAAGACAGAAGGGAATCCGAAGAGATGAGAAAACAGAAGGGCATAAGAAGAGAGGAGAAGACAGAAGGCCATCCAGAAATAGGAGTGGACAGAAAGGCATCCAGATAGTGGAGAGGACAGAAGGTCATCCAGAGAGAGGAGTGTGAAGAAGGGCATCCAGAGAGAGGCGAGAACAGAGAGCATCCAGAGAGAATAGAGGACAGAAAGGCATCTAGAGAGAGGAGAGAGCAGAAGGGCATCAAGAGAGAGGAGAAGAAAAAAGGGAATCCAGATAGAGGAGAGAACAGAAGGGCATACAGAGTGAGGAAAGTACAAAAGGGCTTCCAGAGAGAGGAAAGGACAGAAGGGCATCCAGAGAGAGCAGAGGACAGAAGGTATCCAGAGAGAGGAGAGAAGAAAGCCAACCAGAGAGAAAAGAAGACAGAAGGTCATCCAAGGAGAGGAGAGGTCAGAAAGGCATCCAGAGATAGGAGAGAACAGAAGAGCATCCAGGGAGAGGAGAAGAAACAAATACCTCCACAGGAATGAGAGAACTGAAGGGCATCCAGAGCACAGAGAAGACAGAAGTGCATCCTGGGAGAGTAGAGAATAGAACGGTATCCAGAGAGTGGAGAAGACAGAAGAAAATCCAGAGATAGGAGAGAACATAATGGCATCCAGAGAGGATAGAGGACAGAAGGTCATGTAGAGAGAGTAGAGACCAGAAGGGTATCCAGAAATAGGAGGAGACAGAAGGGCATTTGGATATAGGAGAAGACATAAGGGCTTTCAAAGAGAGGAGTTGACAGAATGACCTCCAGAGAGAAGAGAGAAAAGAAGGGCATCCAGATTGAGAAGAGGTCAGAAGGGCATTTAGAGAAAAGAGTAAAGAAGGCCATACAGAGAGAGGATAAGACAGAAGGGCATCTAGATAGAGAAGAGAACAGAAGGGCATCTAGAGAGAGGAGAGAAGAGAAGGGCATCCAGAGAGTGGAGAAGACAGAACGGCATCCAGAGAGAGGAGAGGAAAAGAGGGCATCCACATAAAATAATACAGAAGGCGATACAGAGAGAGGAGAAGACAGAAGGTCATCTAGATAGAAGTGAGAACAGAAGGGCATTCAGAAAGAGGAAAGCACAGAATGGCATCCATAGAAGGAGAAGATAGAAGCGAATCCAGAGAGAACAGAGAACAGAAGGGCATTCTGAGAGAGGAGAGAACAGAAGGGCATCCAGAGAGAGGAGAGAGCAGAAGGGCATCAAGAGAGAGGAAAATACAGAAGGGCATCAGGAGAGAGGAGAGAACAGAAGGGCATCCAGAAAGAGGAAAGAACAGAAGGGTATCAAGAGAGAGAAGAAGGAAGGGAATCCAGAGAGAGGAGAGAACAGAAGGGCATCCAGAGAGAGAAGAGAGCAGAAGGGCATCCTGAGAGAGGAGAAGACAGTAGGGCATCCGGAGAGAGGAGAGAACAATAGGGCATCCAGAGAGAGGAGAGAACAGAAGGGCATCCAGAGAGAGGAGAAGAAACAAATACCTCCACAGGAATGAGAGAACTGAAGGGCATCCAGAGCACAGAGAAGACAGAAGTGCATCCAGGGAGAGTAGAGAATAGAACGGTATCCAGAGAGCGGGGAAGACAGAAGAAAATCCAGAGATAGGAGAGAACATAATGGCATCCAGAGAGGATAGAGGACAGAAGGTCATGTAGAGAGAGTAGAGACCAGAAGGGTATCCAGAAATAGGAGGAGACAGAAGGGCATTTGGATATAGGAGAAGACATAAGGGCTTTCAAAGAGAGGAGTTGACAGAATGACCTCCAGAGAGAAGAGAGAAAAGAAGGGCATCCAGATTGAGAAGAGGTCAGAAGGGCATTCGGAGAAATGACTAAAGAAGGCCATACAGAGAGAGGATAAGACAGAAGGGCATCTAGATAGAGAAGAGAACAGAAGGGCATCTAGAGAGAGGAGAGAAGAGAAGGGCATCCAGAGAGTGGAGAAGACAGAAGGGCATCCAGAGAGAGGAGAGAAAAAGAGGGCATCCACATAAAATAATACAGAAGGCGATACAGAGAGAGGAGAAGACAGAAGGTCATCTAGATAGAAGTGAGAACAGAAGGGCATTCAGAAAGAGGAAAGAACAGAATGGCATCCATAGAAGGAGAAGATAGAAGCAAATCCAGAGAGAACAGAGAACAGAAGGGCATTCTGAGAGAGGAGCGAACAGAAGGGCATCCAGAGAGAGGAGAGAGCAGAAGGGCATCAAGAGAGAGGAAAATACAGAAGGGCATCAGCAGAGAGGAGAGAACAGAAGGGCATCCAGAAAGAGGAAAGAACATAAGGGTATCAAGAGAGAGAAGACAGAAGGGAATCCAGAGAGAGGAGAGAACAGAAGGGCATCCAGAGAGAGAAGAGAGCAGAAGGGCATCCTGAGAGAGGAGAAGACAGTAGGGCATCCGGAGAGGAGAGAACAATAGGGCATCCAGAGAGAGGAGAGAACAGAAGGGCATCATATAAGAGGAGAAGACAGAAGGCCATCCAAAGAGAGGAGAGAACAGAAGAGCATCCAGAGAGAGGAGAGACCAGAAGGTCATCCAGTGAGAGGAGAAGACCGAAGGGAAGCCGAAGAGATGAGAAAAGAGAAGGGCATGAGAAGAGAGGAGAAGACAGAAAGCCATCCACAGAGAGGAGAGGACAGAAGGGCATCCAGAGGGAGAAGACAGAAGGGCATCCAGAGAGAGGAGAGGGAAGAAGGGAATCCTGAGAGAGGAGAGAACAAAGGGCATCGAGAGAGAGGAGAAGACAGAAGGGCAACCATAGAGAGGAGAGGACAGAAGGACATTGAGAGAGAGGAGAAGAAAGAAGGGCATCCAGGGAGAGGAGAGAACATAAGGGCATCCAGAGAGAGGAGAAAGCAGAAGGGCATCCAGAGAGAGGAGAAGACAGAAGGGCATCTGGAGAGAGGTGAGAACAGAAGGGCATCCAGAAAGAGGAGAAAACAGAAGGGCATCCAAAGAGAGAAGACAGAAGGGAATCCAGAAAGAGGAGAAAACTGAAGGGCATTTGGAGAGAGGAGAGAACAGAAGGGCATCCAGAGAAAGGAGAGAGCAGAAAGGAGAGGACATCTAGAGAAAGCAGAGAACAGAAGAACATCCAGGAAGAGGAGAAGACAGAGAGACATCGGGATATAGGAGAAGACAGATGGGCATCCAGAGAGAGTAGAGGACAGAAGGGAAACCAGAGAGAAGACAGAGCAGAAGGTCATCCAGAGAGAGGAGAAGAAAGAAGAGCATCAACATATAATAGTACAAAACACCATACAGAGAGAGGAGAAGACAGAAGGGCATCTAGATAAAGGAGCGAACAGAAGGGAATACAGAAAGAGGAGAGAACAGAAGGGCATCCAGATAAGGAGAAGACAGAGTGAATCCAGAGAGAGGAGAGAACAGAAGGGAATTTGGATAGTGGAGAGAACAGAGGGCATCGGGACAGAGGAGAAGACAGAAGGTCATCCAGAGAGAGGAGAGAACAGAAATGCATCCAGAAAGAGGAGAAAACAGAAGGGCATACATAGAGAGGAGAGGATAAAACGGCATCCAGAGAGAGTAGATAACAGAAGGGCATCCAGAGAAGGAGAAGACAGAAGGGTATTCGGAGAGAGGAGAGAACAGAAGAGCATCAAGAAAGAAGAGAGAACAGAAGGGCATCAAGAGAGAGGGGAAGACAGAAGAGAATCCAGAGACAGGAGAGAAAAGAAGGGAATCCAGAGAGAGAAGAGAACAGAATGGCATCCAGAGAAGGAGAAGTCAGAATGGTATCCGGAGAGAGGAGAGAACAGAAGGGCATCCAGAAAGAAGAGAGAACAGAAGGGCATCAAGAGAGACAGGAAGACAGAAGGGAATCCAGGGAGAGGAGAAAAAAGAAGAAAATCCAGAGAGAGGAAAGAGCAGAAGGGCATCCAGAAAGAGGAGAGCAAAGAAGAGCATCAACATAAAATAGTACAAAAGGCCATACAGAGAGAGGAGAAGACAGAAGGGCATCTAGATAGAGGAGAGAACAGAATGGCATCCAGAAAGTGGAGAGAACAGAAGGGCATCCAGAGAATGAGAAGACTGAGCGAATCCAGAGAGAGGAGAGAACAGAAGGGCATTAGCAGAGGAGAGAGAACAGAAATACATCCAGAGAGAGGAGAAGACAGAAGGGCATCCAGAGAGAGGAGAGGATAAAACTTCATCCAGAGAGAGGAGAAGACAGTAGGGCATCTGGAGAGTGGAGAGAGCAGAAGGGCATCCAGAAAGAGGAGAGGACAGAAGGGCATTCAGAGAGAGAATACAGAAGGGCATTCGGAGAGTGGAGAGAACAGAAGAGCATCCATAGAAAGGAGAAGACAGAAGGGAATCCACAGAGAGGGGAGAACAGAAGGGCATCCAGAGAGTAGAGAAGACAGAAGGGCATCCAGAGAGAGGAGAGGACAGAAGGGCATCCAGAGAGAGGAGAGCACAGAAGGGCATCCAGAGAGATGAGAGAACAGAGAGGCATCCAGAGAGAATCAAGGACAGAAAGGCATCTAGAGAGAGGAGAGAAGAGAAGGGCATCCAGCGAGAGGAGAAGAAAAAAAAGGGAATCAAGAGAGGAGAGAACAGAAGGGAGGAAAGAACAAAAAGGCATACAGAAAGAGGAGAGGACAGAAGGGCCTCCAGAGAGAAGAGTGTGAAGAAGGGCATCCAGAGAGAGGAGAGTGCAGAAGGTATCCATAGAGAGGAGAGAAGAAAGCCAACCAGAGAGAAGAGAAGACAGAAGGGCATCCATGGAGAGGAGAGGTCAGAAGGGAATAAAGAGGGAGAAGAGAATAGAAGGGCATCCAGAGCTAGGAGAAGACAGAAACACTTCCACAGGGATGGGAGAACTGAAGGGCATCCAGAGCGCAGAGAAGACAGAAGTGCATCCAGGGAGAGTATAGAATAGAACGGTATCCAGAGAGAGGAGAAGACAGAAGAAATCCAGAGATAGGAGAGAACATAATGGCATCCAGAGAGGATAGAGAACAGAAGGACATGTAGAGAGAGTAGAGAACAGAAGGGTATCCAGATACAGGAGGAGACAGAAGGGCATTGGGAGATAGGAGAATACATAAAAGCTTTCAGAGAGAGGAGTGGACAAAATGGTTTCCAGAGAGAAGAGAGAAAAGAAGGGCATCCAGAGAAAGAAGAGGTCAGAAGGGCATTGCGAGAAAAGAGTAAAGAAGGCCATACAGAGAGAGGAGAAGACAGAAGGGCAACTAGATAGAGAAGAGAACAGAAGGGCATCTAGAGACAGGAGAGAACATAAGGGCATCCAGAGAGCGGAGAAGACAGAAGGGAATCCAGAGAGAGGAGAGAACAGAAGGGCATATGGAGAGAGGAGAGAACAGAAGGGCATCCAGAATGAGGAAAGAACAAAAGGGCATCAAGAGAGAAAAGACAGAAGGGAATCCAGAGAGAGGAGAGAACAGAAGGGCATCCAGAGAGAGGAGAGAGCAGAAGGGCATACAGAGAGAGGAGAAGACAGAAGGGAATCCGGAGAGAGGAGAGAACAGAAGGGCATCCAGAGAGAGGAGAGAGCAGAAGGGCATACAGAGAGAGGAGAAGACAGAAGGGAATCCGGAGAGAGGAGAGAACAGAAGGGCATCTAGAGAGAGGAGAGGACATAAGTGCATCCAGAGAGAGGTGAGGAAAGAAGGGCATCCAGAGAGAGGAGACTGAATAAGGCCATCCAGAAAGAGGAGAAGACAGAAGGGCATCCATGGAGAGGAGAAGTCAGAAGGGCATCCAAAGAGAGAAGAGAAGAGAAAGGCATCGAGAGAGGAGAAGACAAAAACACATCCACATAGAGGAAAGAATGGAAAGGCATCCAGAGATTAGAGAAGACAGAAGGGCATCCAGAGAGAGGAGAGGACAGAAGAGCATCCAGAGAGAGGAGAGCTCAGCAGGGCATCCAGAGAGATGAGAGAACAGAGAGGCATCCAGAGAGAATAGAGGACAGAAGGGCATCTAGAGAGAAGGTGGAAGAGAAGGGCATTGAGCGAGAGGAGAAGACAAAAAGAGAATCAAGAGAGAGGAGAGAACAAAAGGGCATCCAGACAGAGGAGAGGACAGAAGGGCATCCAGAGAGAGGAGTGTAAAGAAGGTCATCCAGAGAGAGGAGAGGACAGAAGGGTATCCAAAGAGAGGAGAGAACAGAAGGGCATCCAGAAAGAGGAGAAGACAGAAGAGCAACCATGGAGAGGAGAGGACAGTAGTGCATCCAGAGAGAGGAGAGAACAGAAGGGCATCCAGAGAGAGGAGAAGACAGAAACATCTCCACAGGAATGGGAGAACTAAAGGGCATCCAGAGTGCAGAGAAGACAGAAGTGCATCCAGGGAGAGTAGAGAATAGAATGTTATCCAGAGAGAGGAGAAGACAGAAGAACATCCAGAGATAGGAGAGAACATAAGGGCATCCAGAGAGGATAGAGAACAGAAGGGCATATAAAGAGAGTAGAGAACAGAAGGGTATCCAGAAATAGGAGGAGACAGAAGGGCATTGGGAGATAGGAGAAGACAGAACGGCTTCCAGAGAGAGGAGTTGACAGAATGGCCTCCAGAGAGAAGAGAGAAAGTAAGGGCATCCAGAGAGAGAAGAGTTCAGAAGGGCATTTGGAGAAAAGAGTAAAGAAGGCTATACAGAGATGGGGGAAGACAGAAGGGCATCTAGATAGAGAAGAAAACAGAAGGGCATCTAAAGAGAGGAGAGAACAGAAGGGCATCCAGAGAGAGGAGAGAGCAGAAGGGCATCCTGAGAAGGAAAAGACAGAGCGAATCCAGAGAGAAAAGAGAAGAGAAGAGCATCCAGAGAGAGGAGAGGATAGAACGGCTTCCAGAGAGAGGAGAAGACAGAAGCGAATCCAGAGAGAAGAGAGGACAGAATGGCATCCGGAGAGAGGAGGGAACAGAAAGGCATCCAGAGAGAGGAGAGGACAGAAGAGCATCCAGAGAGAGGAGAGCACAGAAGGGCATCCAGAGAGATGAAAGTATAGAGAGGAATCCAGAGATAATAGAGGACAAAAAGGCATCTAGAGAGAGGATAGAAGAAAAAGGCATCCAGGGAGAAGAGAAGACAAAAAGGGAATCCAGAGAGAGGAGATTACAGAAGGGCATCCTGAGACAGGAGAGGACAGAAGGGCATCCAGAGAGAGGTGAGAAAAAAGGGCATATAAAGAGAGGAGAGAAGAGAAGGGCATCAAGAGAGAGGAGAGAGCAGAAGGGCATCCAGAGAAGGAAAAGACAGAGCGAATCCAGAGAGAAAAGAGAACAGAAGGGCATCCAGAGAGAGGAGAGAACAGAAGGGCATCCAGAGAGATGAGAAGACAGAAGGGAATTCAGAGAGAGGAGAGAACAGAAGGGCATCCAGAGAGAGGAGAGAGCAGAAGGGCATCCAGAGAAGGAAAAGACAGAGCGAATCCAGAGAGAAAAGGGAACAGAAGGGCATCCAGAGCGAGGGGAGGATAGAACGGCTTTCAGAGAGAGGAGAAGACAGAAGAGAATCCAGAGAGAAGAGAAGACAGAATGACATCTGGAGAGAGGAGGGAACAGAAGGGCATCCAGAGATAGGAGAGGACAGAAGGGCATCCAGGGAGATGAGAGCACAGAAGGGCATCCAGAGAGATGAGAGAATAGAAAGGAATCCAGAGATAATAGAGGACAAATATGCATCTAGAGAGAGGATAGAAGAGAAAGGCATCCAGGGAGAAGAGAAGAAAAAAGGGAAAGCAGAGAGAGGAGATTACAGAAGGGCATCCTGAGAGAAGCGAGAACCGAAGGGCATCCAGAGAGAGGTGAGAAAAGAAGGGCATCCAGAGAGAGGAGAGAAGAGAAGGGCATCGAGAGAGGAGAAGACAGAAACACATCCACAGAGAGGGGAGAACAGAAGGGCATCCAGTGAGCAGAGAAGACAGAAGTGCAAACAGAGAGAGTAGAGAATAGAACGGTATACAGAGAGCGGAGAAGACAGAAGAACATCCAGAGATAGCAGAGAACATAAGGGTATCCAGAGAGAATAGAGGACAGAAGGGCATGTAGAGAGTAGAGAACAGAAGGGTATCCAGAAAAGGAGAAGACAGAAGGGCTTCAAGAGAGAGGAGTTGACAGAATGGCCTCCAGAGAGAAGAAAGAATAGAAGGGCATGAAGAGAGAGGAGAGGTCAGAAGGGCATCCACAGAAAAGAGTAAAGTAGGCCATACAGAGAGAGGACAATACAGAAGTGCATCTAGATAGAGGAGAGAACAGAAGGGCATCTAGAGAAAGGAGAGAACAGAAGGGCATCCAGAGAATGAGAAGACAGAGCAAATCGAGGGAGAGGAGAGAACAGAAGTGCTTTTTGAGAGAGGAGAAGACAGAAGGGCATCCAGAGAGATGAGAGGATAGAATGCCATCCAGAGAGAGGAGAAGACAGACGGGAATCCAGAGAGAGGAGAGAACAGAAGGGCATCCGGAGAGAGGAGAGAGCAGAAGGGCATCCAGAGAGAGAAGACAGAAGGGCGTCTTTATTGAGGAGAGAACAGAAGGGCATCCAGAAAAAGGAGAGAACAGAAGGGCATTGAGAGAGAGGAGAAGACAGAAGAAAATCCAGAGAGAGGAGAGAAAAGAAGCACATCTAGAAAGAGGAGAGAGCAGAAGGGCATCCAGAAAAAGGAGAGAACAGAAGGGCATTGAGAGAGAGGAGAAGACAGAAGAAAATCCAGAGAGAGGAGAGAAAAGAAGCACATCTAGAAAGAGGAGAGAGCAGAAGGGCATCCAGAAAGAGGAGAGAACAATAGGGCATCCAGAGAGAGGAGAAGATAAAAGGGCATCCAGAGAGAGGATAAGACAGAAGGTAATTGATTGAGAGTAGAGGTCAGAAGAGCATCCAGTGTGAGGAGAGAACAGAAGGGCATCCAGAGAGAGGAGAAGACAGAAACATATCCACTGATTGGGGAGAAAAGAAAGGCATTCAGAGAGCAGAGAAGACAGAAGGGAATCCAGGGAGAGTAGAGAACAGAACGGTATCCAGAGAGTGGAGAATACAAAAGCACATCCAGAGAGAGGAGAAAACATATGGGCATCCAGAGAGAATAAAGAATAGAAGGGCATGTAGAGACAGCAGAGAATGGAAGGGTATCCAGATAGAGGAGAAGACAGAAGGGCATCAGGAGTTAGGAGAAGACAGAAGGGCTTCCAGAGAGAGGAGAGGACAGAATGGCCTCTAGAGATAAGAGAAAAAAGAAAGGCATCCAGAGAGAGGAGAGGGCAGAAGGGCATCCACAAAAAAGAGTAGAGAAGGCCATACAGAGAGAGGAGTAGACAGAAGGGCATCTAGAGAGAGGAGAGAACAGAAGGGCATCTAGAGAGAGGAGAGAAGAGAAGGGCATCCAGATAGGGTAGAACACAGCAGGTCTTCCAGAGAGAGGGGAGAAATTAAGGGCATCCAGAAAGAGGAGAAGAGAGAAGGAATCTAGATGGAGAAGAGGACAGACGGGAATCCTGAGAGAGGAGACGACAGAAGGGCATCGAGGGAGAGAAGAGAACAGAAGGTCATCCAGAGAGAGAAAAGGACAGAAGGGCATCCAGAGATAGCAGAGGACAAAAGGGCATCCAGAGAGAGGAGAGAACAGAAGGGCAACCAGAGAAAGGAGAAGAAAAAAGGGCATCCAGAGATAGCAGAGGACAGAAGGACATCCCGGAGGCAAGAACAGAAGCATATCCAGAGAGATGATAGAACAGTAGATAATCAAGAAAAGAGGAGAGAACAGAATCCCATCCATAGAGAGCAGAAGAGTCAAGGACATCCAAGGGGAGAAGATGACTGAAAGGCATCCGGAGAAAGGAGAACACAGAAGGGCATATTGAGAGAGGAGAAGGCAGAAGGGTATACAGAGTGGGGAGAAAATTGTCGGGAATCCAGAGACAGAAGAAGATAGAAGGGCATCCAGAGAGAGTAGAGGACAGAAGGGCATCCAGAGAGAGGAGAGCACAGAAGGACATCCAGAGAAACTAGAGAACAGAGAGGCATCCAGAGAGAATATAGGACAGAAGGGCATTTAGAGAGAGGAGAAAAGAGAAGGGCATCAAGCTAGAGAAGAAGACAAAAAGGGAATCCAAAGAGAGGAGAGACCAGAAGGGCATCCAGAGAGAGGAGAGAACAGAAGGGCATCCAGAGAGAGGAGAGAACAGAAGAGCATCCATAGAAAGGAGACTGAAGAAGTGCATCCAGAGAGAGTAGAAGACAGAAGGGATCCAGAGAGAAGACAGAACATAAAGCCATCAAGAGAGAGAAGAAAAAAGGGCATCCATGGAGAGAAGAGATCAGAAGGACATCCAGAGAGAGGAGAGAACAGAAATGCATCCAGAGAGAGGAGAAGACAGAAACACATCCACAGAGAGAAGAGAAGAGAAGGGCATCCAGAGAAGGAGAAGACAGAGCGAATCCAGAGAGAGGAGAGAATAGAAGGGCATTTGGAGAGAGGAGAGATCAGAAGGTCATCGGGAGAGAGGAGAGAACAGAAGTGCATCCATGGAGAGGAGAGAACAGAAGTGCTTCCATAGAGAGAAGACAGAAGGGCATACAGCAAGAGGAGAGGATAGAATGGCATCCAGAGAGGGGAGAAAGCAGAAGGGCATCTGGAGATAGGAGAAGACAGAAGGGCATCCACAGAGAGGAGATATCAGAATTGCATCCAACGAGAGGAGAGCACAGAAGGGCATCCAGTGAGACAAGAGAACATATGGGCAACCAGAGAGAGAAGAGTACAGAAGGGTATTCAGAGAGAGGAGACGACAGGAGGGCATCAAGAGAGAGGAGAGAACAGAAGGGCATCAAGAGAAACAACAGAAGGGTATCCAGAGTGAAGAGAGAATTGTAGGGCATCCAGAGAGAGGATAAGACAGAAGGGCATCGAGAGAGAGGGAAGAATAGAAGGGAATCGGCAGAGAGGAGAAGACAGCAGGGCATCTAAATATAGGAGAAGACAGAAGGGCATGAAGAGAGAGGAGAGGCCAGAAGAGCATCCAGAGAGATGAGAGAACAGAAGGGGAACCAGAGAGAATAGAGGACCAAAGGGCATCTAGAGAGAGGAAAGAAGAGAAGGGCATCCAGAGAGAGGTGAGTAGAGAAGGGCATCCAAAGATAGGAAAGATAAGAAGGGCATCCAGAGTGAGGAGAGGAAAAAGGGAATCCCGAAAGAGGAGAGACTAGAAGGGCATTCAGAAAGAGGAGAAGACAGAAGGGAATCCAGAGAGAAGAGAGAACAGAAGGGCATTCTGAGATAGTTGAAGACACAAGGGCATCCGAGAGAGGAGAGGACCAAAGAACATCTGGAGAGAGAAGAGAACAGAAGGGCATCCAGAGGTAAGAGAGACCAAAAGGGCATCCAGAGAGAGGAGAGGAATGAAGCGCATCCAGAGAGAGAAGCTGACAAAATGTCATACAGAGAGAGGAGAGAACAGAAGCTCATCCCGAGAGAGGAGAAGACAAAAGGGCATCCACAGGGAGGATAGGACAGAAGGGCATCCAGAGAGAGGAAAGGACAGAAGGTCATCAAGAAAGAAGAGAACAGAAGAGAACCCAGAAAGAGGAGAGGACAAAAGGGCATCAGGAGAGAGGAGAAGACAGAAGGGATTCCAGAGAGAGGAGATACCAGAAGGGCTTCTAGAGAGAGGAGAGAAAAGAAGGGCATCCATAGTGTGGAGAGAAGAGAAGGGCATCCGCTTAGAGGAGAAAACAGAAGGGCATCCCAAGAGAGGAGAGAACAGAAGGGCATCCAGAGAGAGGAGAGGACAGAAGGGCATCCAGAGAGAGGAGAGGACAGAAGGGCATCCAGAGAGAGCAGAGAAGACTAGGGAATCTAGAGAGATGCGATTACAAGAGATAATCCATAGTGAGAAGAGATCAGAAAGGCAATCAGAGAGATTAGAGGACAGAAGGGAATCCAGAGAGAGAAGAGGACAGAAGGGCATCAAGAGAGAGGAGAGGACAGAAGGGAATCCAGAGAGAGGAGAGGACTGAATGGCATCCAGAGAGAGGAGAGCACAGAAGGGCATCCACAGAGAGGGGAGGACAGAAGGACATCCGGAGAGAGGAAAGATCAGAAGTTCATCCAGAAAGAAGAGAACAGTGGAGAACCCAGAAAGGGCAGAGGACATAAGGGCATCCAGAGAGAGGAGAAGACAGAAGGCCATCTGGAGAGAGAAGACAACAGAAGAACATCCAGAGAGAGGAGAAGACAGAAGGGCATCCACAGACAGGAGAGCACAGAAGGGCATCCAAAGAGACGAGAGAACAGAAGGGCATAAAGAGAGAACAGAGAACAGAAGTTTATCTAGAGAGAGGAGAAAAGAGAAGGGCATCCAGAGAGACATGAGCCCAGGAGGGAATCCAGAGAGAAGAGGACAGAAGGGCATCCAAAAAGAAGAGAGGACAGAAGGGCTTCCAGAGAGAGGAGAGGACAGAAGGGCATCCAGAGAGAGGAGAAGACAGAAGGGCATCCAGAGAGAGGAAGAAAGAAGGACATCCAGAAAGAGGTGAGCACAGAAGGTCATCCAGAGAGCAGAAACAGAAGGGAATCCAAAGAGAGGAGAAGACCAAAGGGCATTCAGAGAGAGGAGTAGACAGAAGGTCATCCAGAGAGTGCAGAGAACAGAAGGGCATCCAGAGTGATGAAACTACAGGAGAGTTCCATAGAGAGAAGAGAAGAGAACAGAAAGGCAACCAGAGAGATTAGAAGACAGAAGCGATCCAGAGAGAGGAAAGGACAGAAGAGCATACTGAGAGAGGAGAGGAGAGAAAAGCATCAAGAGAGAGGAGAGAAGAGAAATGAATCCAGAGAGAGGAGAATACAGAAGGGCCTCAAGAGAGACATGAGCCCAGAAGGGCATCCAGAGAGAAGAGAACAGAAGGGTATCCAAAAAGAGTAGAAGACAGAAGGGCATCCAGAGAGAGGAGAGGAAAGAAAGGCATCCAGAGAGAGGAGAGAACAGAAGGGCATCCAGAGAGAGGAGAAGACAAAAGGCCAACCAAAGAGAGGATAGTAAAGAAGGACATACAGAGAGAGGAGAATACAGAAGGGCATCCAGAAAGAGGAGATAACAAAATGGCATCCAGGTAGAAGAGAGGAAAGAAGGGCATTCACAGAAAGGGTAGAACAGAAGAGTATCGAAAGAGAGGAGAGAACAGAAGGGCATCCAAATAGAGGAGAGGACAGACGGGCATCCAGAGAGAGGAGAGAACAGAAAGGCATCCAAAGAGAGTAGAGAACAGAAGGGCATCCGGAGAAAGGAGAGCACAGAAAGGCATTCAAAGAGAGGAGAGGACAGAAGGGCATCCAGAGCGAGAAGACAGAATGGCATCCCGAGAGAGGATAAGACAGAAGGGCATCCTGAGGGAAAGAGGACAGAAGGGCATCCAGGGAGAGGAAAGGACAGAAGGGCATCCAGAGAAAGGAGAGAACAAAAGTGCATCCAGAGAGAGGAGAAGACAGAAGGACATTTAGAGAGAGGTGAGCACAGAAAGGCATCCAGAGAAAGGTGAGCACAGAAGGGCTTCCAGAGAGAAGATAACAAAAGGGAATCCAAAGAGAGGAGAAGACTGAAGGGCATTCAGGGAGAGGAGTAGACAGAAGGTCATCCAGAGAGAGCAGAGAACAGAAGGGCATCCAGAGTGATGAGACTTCAGGAAAGCTTCCATAGAGAGAAGAGAACAGAAAGGCAACCAGAGAGATTATAGGACAGAAGGGATCCAGAGAGAGGAGAGGACAGAAGGGCATGCGGAGAGAGGAGTGGAGAGAAAGACATACAAAGAGAGGTGAGGAGAGAATGACATCCAGAGAGAGAAGAAGACAGAAGGGCATACAGAGAGAGGAGAGGAAAGAAGCGCATTCAGAGAGAAGTGAGGACAGAAGGACACCAAGAGATAAGAGAACACACAGTGGCATCAAGAGAGATGAGAGAACAGAAGAGCATCCAGAAAGAGTAGAGGACACAAGGCCAATTAGAGAGATGATAGAACAGAAGATCGACAAAGAGGAGAGAACAGAAGGGCGTCGAGAGATATGAGAGAACAGAACAGAATCTAGAGAGAGGAGAGAAAAGAAGGACATCCAGAATGATAACAGGACAGAAGGGCATCCAGAGAGAGGAGAGAACAGAAGGGCATCCAGAGAGAAAATGTCACGAGGGCATCCAGAGATAGGAGAGAACAGAAGGGTATCCAGAGAGAGGAGAGGACAGAAGGGCATCTAGATAGAGCAGAGAACAGAAGGGCATCCAGAAAGAGGAGAACACAGAAGGGTATTGGGAGATATGAGAAGACAGAAGGGAATCCAGAGAGAGGAGAGTATAGAATTTCCTCCAGATAGAAGACAGAGCAGAAGGGTTTCCAGAGATTGGAGAAGAAAGATGGGCACATAAAATTGCACAGAAGGCCATATAGAGAGAGGAGAAGACAGAAGGGCATTGGGAGATAGGAGAAGACAGAAGGGCATCCAGAGAAAGGAGAGGAAAAAGGGTATTCACATAAAATAGTACATAAGGCCATACAGAGAGAGGAAAAGACAGAAGGGCATCTAGATAGAGGAGAGAACAGAAGGGAATCCAGAAAGAGGAGAGAAAAGAAGGGCATGCAGAGAAAGAGAAGACAGAAGCGAATCTAGAGAGAGGAAAGAACAGTAGGGCATTCGGAGAGAGGCAAGAACAGATGGGCATCTGGAGAGAAGAGAAGACAGAAGATCATCCAGAGAGAGGAGATCAGAAGGTCATCCAGAGAGTGGAGAAGAAAAATAGGGAATTCAGAGTGAGGAAAGAACAGAAGTGCCTCCAGAGAGATGAGAAGACAGAAGGGCATCCAGAGAGAGGAAAGGGTAGAATGGCATCCAGAGATAGGAGAAGACAGAAGAAAATCCAGAGAGAGGAGAGAACAGAAAGCCATCCAAAGAGAGCAGAAGACAGAAGGGCATCTAGAGAGAGGAGAGAACAGAAGTGCATTCAGAGACAATAGAGATCAGAAGGGCATCCATGGACAGTGGAGTTTTGAAGGGCATCCAGAAAGAGGGGAGGACAGAAAGACATTGAGAAAGGAGAAAAACAAAAGGCATCCACAGAGAGGAGAGAACAGAAGGTAATCCAGAGAGTGGAGAAGAAAGAAGGGCATCCAGATAGAGAGTAGAGAATAAAATAGTATCCGGAGAATGGAGAAGTCAGACGAACATCCAGAGATAGGAGAGAACGTAATAACATCCAGAGAAAATACAGGACAGAAGGGCATGTAGAGAGAGCAGAGAACAGAAGGGTATCCATAAAGACAAGCAAACAGAAGGGCATCAGGAGATAGGAGAAGACAGAAGGGCATCCAGAGAGAGGAGAGGACAGACTGGCCTACAGAGGGAAGAGAGAGCAGAAGGGCATCCATAGAGAAGAGAGGACATAAGGGCATCCACATAAAAGGGTACAGAAGGCCATACAGAAAGAGGAGAAGACAGAAGGGCATCTAAATAGAGGAGAGAACATAAGGGCATCCAGAGTGAGGAGAGAGGGGCATCAAGAAAGAGGGCGGAACAGAAGGGCATCCATAGATAGCAGAAGACAGAAGGGCAACTGGAGAGAGGAGAGAACAGAAGGGCATCCAGATAGAGGAGAAGACAAAAGGGCATGCTGAAAAAGGAGAGGATAGAAGGACATCCCAAGAGAGAAGAGGACACAATGGCATTCAGTGACAGGAGAGAACTGAAGAGCATCTAGAGAGAGGAGAAGACAGAAGGGTATCCAGAGTGAGGAGAAAATTGTCAGGCATCCAGAGAGAGGAGAATATAGAAGGGCATCGGGAGAGACGAGAGAACAGAAGGGCATCCAGAGAGAATAGAGGACAGAAGGACATCTAGAGAGAGGAGAGAACAGAATGGCATCCAGTGAGAGGAGAGAGCAGAAGGGTATCCTGAGAGAAGAGAAGACAGTAGGGCATCCAGAGAGAGGAGAGAACAGAATGGCATCCAGTGAGAGGAGAGAGCAGAAGGGCATCCTGAGAAAAGAGAAGACAGTAGACATATGGAGGGAGGAGAGAACAGAAGGGCATCTAGAGAGGGGAGAGAACAGAAAGCCATCCAGAGAGAGGAGAAGACAGAACGGCATCCATGGAGAGGATTGGTCAGAAGGGCATCCAGAAAGAGGAGAGAACAGAAGGGCATCCAGAGAGAGGAGAAGACAGAAACACATCCACAGGGTGGGGAGAACAGAAAGGCATCCAGAGAGCAGAGAAGACAGAAGTGCAAAAAGGGAGAGTAGAGAATAGAATGGTATCCAGAGAGCGGAGAAGACAGAAGAACATCCAGAGATAGGAGAGAACATATGGGTATCCAGAGAGAATAGATGACAGAAGATCATGTAGAGAGATTAGAAAACAGAAGGGTATCCAGAAAGAGGAGAAGACAGAAAAGCATCGGGTGATAGGAGAAGACAGAAGGGCTTCCAGAGAGAGAAGTTGACAGAATGGCCTCCAGAGAGAAGAGAGAAAAGAAGGGCATGCAGAGAGAGAGGAGAGGTCAGAAGGGCATCCACAGAAAAGAGTAAAGAAGGCCATACAGAGAGAGGAAAAGACAGAAGGGCATCTAGATAGAGGAGAGAACAGAAGGGCATTTAGAGAATGGAGAGAACAGAAGGGTATCCAGAGAATGAGAAGACAGAGCGAATCGAGGGAGAGGAGAGAACAGAAGAGCTTTTGGAGAGAGGAGAAGACAGAAGGGCATCCAGAGAGATGAGAGGATGGAACGGCATCCAGACAGAGGAGAATACAGACGAGAATCCAGAGAGAGGAGAGAACAGAAGGGCAGCTGGAGAGAGGAGAGAGCAGAAGGGCATCCAGAGAGAGGAGAAGACAGAAAGGCATCTGGATTGAGGAGAAAACAGAAGGGCATCCAGAAAAAGAAGAGAACAGAAGGGCATCGAGTGAAAGGAGAAGACAGAAGAGAATCCAGAGAGAGGAGAGAACAGAAGCGTATCCAGAGAGAGGAGAGAGCAGAAGGGCATCCTGAAAGCGGATAAGACAGTAGGGCATCCTGAGATACGAGAGAACAGAAGGGCATCCAGAGAGAGGAGAGAGCAGAAGGGCATCCAGAAAGAGGAGTGAACAATAGGGCATTCAGAGAGAGGAGAAGATAAAATGGCATCCAGAGAGAGGAGAATACAGAAGGGAATCCATGGAGAGGAGAGGTCAGAAGAGCATCCAGTGTGAGGAGAGAACAGAAGGGCATCAAGAGAGAGGGGAAGACAGAAACACATCCACAGAGAGGGGAGAACAGAAGGACATTCAGAGAGCAGAGAAGATAGAAGGAAATCCAGGGAGAGTAGAGAATAGAACGGTATCCAGAGAGTGGAGAATACAAAAGCACATCAAGAGAGAGGAGAAAACATATGGGCATCCAGAGAGAATAGAGAATAGAAGGGCATGTAGAGAGAGCAGAGAACAGAAGGGTATCCAGATAGAGGAGAAGACAGAAGGGCATCAGGTGTTAGGAGAAGACAGAAGGGCATCCAGAGAGAGGAGAGGAAAGAATGGCCTCCAGAGAGAAGAGAAAAAAGAAGGACATCCAGAGAGAGGAGAGGGCAGAAGGTCATCCACAAAAAAGAGTAAAGAAGGCCATACAGAGAGAGGAGAAGACAGAAGGGAATCTAGATAGAGGAGAGAACAGAAGGGCATCTAGAGAGAGGAGAGAAGAGAAGGGCATCCAGAGAGTGGAGAACACAGCAGGTCTTCCAGAGAGAAGGGAGAAATGAAGGGCATCCAGAAAAAGGAGAAGAGAGAAGGAATCTAGATGGAGAAGAGGACAGACCGGCATCCTGAGAGAGGAGACTACAGAAGGGCATCGAGAGGGAGAAGAGAACAGAAGGTCATCAGAGAGAGGAGATGACAGAAGAGAATCCTGAGAGTGGAGAGAACAAAAGGGCATCTAGAGAGAGAAGAGGACACAAGGGCATCCAGAGAGAGGAGAGAACAAAAGGGTATCCAGGGAGAGGAGAGGACAAAAGGGCATCCAGAGAGAGGAGAGTACAGAAGGGCAACCAGAGAAAGGAGAAGAAAGAAGGGCATCAAGATAGAGGAGAGGACAGAAGGATATCCCAGAGGCGAGAACAGAAGCGCATCCAGAGAGATGATAGAACAGGAGAGAATCCAGAAAGAGAAGAGAACAGAATCCCATCCAGAAAGAGCAGAAGAGTCAAGGACATCCAAAGGGAGAAGTGGACTGAAAGGCAACCGGAGAGAGGAGAACACAGAAGGGCATCTAGAGAGAGGAGAAGACAGAAGGGTATCCAAATAGGGGAGAAAATTGTCGGGAATCCAGAGACAGGAGAAGACAGAAGGGCATCCAGAGAGAGTAGAGGACAGAAGGGCATCCAGAGAGAGGAGAGCACAGAAGGACATCCAGAGAAACGAGAGAACAGAGAGGCATCCAGAAAGAATATAGGACAGAAGGGCATCTAGAGAGAGGAGAAAAGAGAAGGGCATCCAGCAAGAAGAGAAGACAAAAAAGGAATCCAGAGAGAGGAGAGAACAGAAGGGCATCCAGAGAGAGGAGAGGACAGAAAGGCATCAAGAGAGAGGAGAGGACAGAAGGGCATCCATAGAGAGGAGAGGACAGAAGGGCATCCAGAGAGAGTAGAAGACAGAAGGGATCCAGAGATAAGAGAGAACATAAAGCCATCAAGAGAGAGGAGAAGAGAGAAGGGCATCCATTGAGAGAAGTGGTCAGAAGGGTATCCAGAGAGAGAAGAGAACAGAAATGCATCCAGAAAGAAGAGAAGACAGAAACACATCCACAGAGAGAAGAGAACAGAAGGGCATCCAGAGAAGGAGAAGACAGAGCGAATCCAGAGAGAGGAGAGAATAGAAGGGCATTCGGAGAGAGGAGAGATCAGAAGGGAATAGGGAGAGAGGAGAGTACAGAAGTGCATGCAGGGAGAAAACTGAACAAAAGTGAATCCAGAGAGAGGAGAAGACAGAAGGGCATACGGCGAGAGGAGAGGATAGTATGGCATACAGAGGGAGGAGAAGACAGAATGGCATCCAGAGAGAGGAGAAAGCAGAAGGGCATCTGGAGATAGGAGAAGACAGAAGGGCATCCACAGAGAGGAGATAACAGAAGGGCATCCAGTGAGAGGAGAGCACAGAAGGGCATCCAGAGAGACGAGAGAAGAGATGGGCAAGCAGGGAGAGGAGAGTACAGAAGGGTATCCAGAGAGAGGAGAGGACAGGAGGGCATCAAGAGAGAGGAGAGAACAGAACGTCATCCAGAGAAAAGACAGAAGGGTATCCAGAGTGAAGAGAGAATTGTAGGGCATCCAGAGAAAGGAGAAGACAGAAGGGCATCGAGAGAGAGAGAGAAGAATAGAAGAGTATGGGGAGAGAGGAGAAGACAGCAGGTCATCTAGATAGAGGGGAAGACAGAAGTGCTTGAAGATAGAGGAGAGGCCAGAAGAGCATCCAGAGAGACGAGAAAACAGAAGGGCAACCAGAGAGAATAGAGGACAGAAGGGCATTTAGAGAGAGGAGAGAGGAGAAGGGCATCCAGAGAGAGGTGAGTAGAGAAGGGCATCCAGAGAGAGGAAAGAAAAGAAGGTCATCCAGAGTGAGGAGAGGAAAAAGGGCATC
Organism: Arvicanthis niloticus; assembly: GCF_011762505.2. Taxonomy (NCBI): domain Eukaryota; kingdom Metazoa; phylum Chordata; class Mammalia; order Rodentia; family Muridae; genus Arvicanthis; species Arvicanthis niloticus. The sequence continues at coordinate 23,606 of NW_023046131.1, forward strand.
CAAAAATTGGAGAGACTAGAAAGGCATTCAGAAAGAGGAGAAGACAGAAGGGAATCCAGAGAGAGGAGAGAACAGAATGGCATTCGGAGATAATAGAAGACAGAAGGGCATCAAGAGAGAGGAGAGGACCAAAGAACATCCGGAGAGAGAAGAGAACAGAAGGGCATCCAGAGGTAAGAGAGACCAGAAGGGCATCCAGAGAGAGGAGAGAACAGGAGCGCATCCCTAGAGAGGAGAAGACAAAAGGGCATCCACAGAGAGGATAGGACAGAAGGGCATCCAGAAAGAGGAAAGAACAAAAGGTCATCAAGAAAGAAAAGAACAGAAGAGAACCCAGAAAGAGGAGAGGACAAAAGGTCGTCCAGAGAGAGGAGAAGACAGAAGGGATTCTAGAGAGAGGAGAGAACAGAAGGGCTTCTAGAGCCAGGAGGGAACAGAAGGGCATCCATAGTGTGGAGAGAACAGAAGGGCATCCACTTAGAGGAGAAAACAGAAGGGCATCCCAAGAGAGGAGAGAACAGAAGGGCATCCAGAGAGAGGAGAGTACAGAAGGGCATCCATAGAGAGCAGAAGACAGTAGGGAATCCAGAGAGAGCAGAGAAGACTAGGGAATCTAGAGAGATGAGATTACAGGAGATAATCCATAGTGAGAAGAGATCAGAAAGGCAACCAGAGAGATTAGAGGACAGAAGGGAATCCAGAGAGAGGAGAGGACAGAATGGCATCCAGAGAGAGGAGAGGACAGAATGGCATCCAGCGAGAGGAGAGCACAGAAGGGCATCCAGAGAGAGAAGAGGACAGAATGTCATACAGAGAGAGGAGAGAACAGAAGGGCATCCTGAGAGAAGAGAAGACAAAAGGGCATCCACAGAGAGGAGAGGACAGAAGGGCAACCGGAGAGAGGAAAGATCAGAAGTTCATTTAGAAAGAAAAGAACAGAAGAGAACCCAGAAAGGGGAGAGGACATAAGGGTATTCAGAGAGAGGACAAGACAAAAGGGCATCCGGATAGAGAAGACAACAGAAGAACATCCAGAGAGAGAGAGGAGAAGACAGAAGGCCATTCAGAGAGAGCAGAGAACAGAAGGGCATCCAGAGAAAGGAGAAGATAGAATGGAATATAGATAGAGAAAAGAACAGAAGAGAATCCAGAAAGAGAAGAGAACAGAAGGACAAACAGATAGAGCAGAAGACTGACGAGATCCAGAGAGAGAAGAGGAAAGAAGGGCATACAGTGAGAGGAGAGGAAAGAAGGGCATCCAGAGACAGGAGAAGACAGAAGGATATCCAGATTGAGGAGAGAAATGAATGTCATCCAGAGAGAGGAGAAGACACAAGGGCATATGGAGAGAGGAGAGGACAGAAGGGCATCCGGAGAGGGGAAGAGTACAGAAGGGCATACAGGGAGAGAAGTAAACAGAAGGGCATCCAGAGATAGGAGAGGACAAAATGGCATCTAGAGTGAGCAGAGAACAAGTGCATCCAGAAAGAGGAGAGAACAGAAGGGCATCAAGAGAAAGGAGAAGACAGAAGGGAATCCAGAGTGAGGAGTGAACAGAATGGCATCCAGAGAGAGGAGAGAGCAGAAGGGCATCCTGAGAGAGGAGAAGAGAGTATGACTTCCAGAGAGAGGTGAGAAGAGAAGGGCATTGAAAGAAAGGAGGAGACAGAAAGGCACCCAGAGAGAGGAGAGGACTGATGTGAATTGACAGAGAGGAGAGGATAGAAGGGCATCTGGAGAGAAAAGAGATCAGAGGACATTCAGAGAGAATAGAGGACAGAAGTGAACCCAGAAAGTGGAGAGAACACAAGGGCATCCAGAGAGTGGAGAAGACAAAGTGGTAATCCAGAGAGAGGATAAAAGAGAAAGGCATCAAGACAGAGGAGAACAGAAGGGCATACAGAGAGAGGAGAGAACAGAAAGCCATGCAGATTGAGGAGAAGGCAGAAGGACATTCGGAGAGAGGAGAGAACAGAAGGTCATCCATAGAGTGGAGAGGACAGAAGAGCATATAGAGAGCAGAGAACAGAAGGGCATCCAGAAAGAGGGGAAGAAAGAAGGGCATCAGGAGATAGGAGAAGACAGATGTTCATCAAGATAGAGCAGAGGACAAAATGGCATCCAGGGAGAGAAGAGAACATAAGGGCATCCATAGAAAGGAGAGGACAGAAGGGCATATAGAGAGAGCAGAGAACAGAAAGGCATCCCAAAAGAGGAAAAGACAGAAGGGCATCGGGAGATAGGAGAAGACAGAAGGGCATCCAGAGAGAGGAGAGTACAGAATGACATCCAGAGGAAAGAAGCATATCCAGAGAAAGAAGAGGACACAAGGGCTTCCAGAGATAGGAGAGAACAGAAGGGCTTCTAGATAGAGGAGAGAACAGAAGGGCATTCAGAGAGAGGAGAGGACAGAAGGGCATCCACTTAGAGGAGAGAACAGAAGGGGATCCCAAGAGAGGAGAGAACAGAAGAGCATTCAGAGAGAGGAGAGTACAGAAGGGCATTCAGAGAGAGAGAGCAGAAGACAGAAGGGCTTCCAGAGAGAGGAGAGGAGACTAGGGCATCCAGAGAGATGAGAGTACAGGAGATAATACATAGAGAGAAGAGAACAGAAAGGTAACCAGAGAGAATAGAGGACAGAAGGGAATCCAGAGAGAGGAGAGTACAGAAGGGCATCCAGAGAGAGGAGGGGACAGAAGGGAATCCAGAGAGAGGAGAGGACATAATGGCATTCAGAGAGAGGAGAGAACAGAAGGGCATCCAGAGAGAGGAGAAAACAAAAGTTCATCCAGAGAGAGGAGAAGACAGAAGAGCATCCAGAGAGAGGAGGGGACAGAAAGGCATTCGAAGAGAGGAGAGAACAGAAGGGCATCCAGAGAGATGAGAACACAGAAGGGCATCCAGAGAGAGGAGTGGACAGAATGGCATCCAGAGAGAGGAGAGCACAAAATGGCATCCAGAGAGAGGAGAGAACAAAAGTGAATCCAGAGAGAGGAGAAGACATAATGGCATCCAGAGAAAGGAGAGGACAGAAAGGCATCCAGAGAGAGGAGAGAACAGAAGGGCATCCAGAGAGAGGTCACCACAGAAGAGCATCCAGAGAGATGGGAGAACAGAAGAGCATTGGGAGAGAGAAGAGAAGAGAAGATCATCCAAAGTGAGGAGAGGACAGTAGAGCATCCATAGAGAGCAGAGAACAGAAAGGCAACCGGAGAGATTAGAGGACAGTATGGATCCAGAGAGATGAGAGGACAGAAGGGCATCCAGAGAGAGGAAAGGACAGAAGGGCATCCAGAGAGAGGTGAGCACAGAAGGGCATCCAGAGGGAAGAGAACAGAAGGTCATCCAAAGAGAAGAGAAGACCAAAGGCATTCAGAGAGAAGAGAAGACAGGAGGTCATACAGAGAGAGCAGAGAAAAGAAGGGCAACCAGAGAGAGGAGAGTAAAGAATGGCATACACAGAGAAAAGAGAACAGAAGCGCATCCAGAAAGAGGAGAGAACAAAATGGCATCCAGGTAGAGGAGAGGGTAGAGCAGAAGAGCATCCAGAGAGAGGAGAGAACAGAAGGGCATCCAAAGAGAGGAGAGGAGAGAAGGACATCCAGAGAGAGGAGAGAACAGAAGGGCATGCGCAGAGAGGAGAAAACAGAAAGGCATCCAAAGAGAGGGGTGGACAGAAGGGCATCCAGAGAGAGAAGAAGACAGAAGGACATCCAGAGAGAGGTGAGCACAGAAGGGCATCCAGAGAGAAGAGAACAGAAGGGCATCCAAAGGGAGGAGAAGACTGAAGGGCATTCAGAGAGAGGAAAAGACCGAAGGTCATCCAGAGGGAGTAAATAACAGAAGGGCATCCAGAGTGATGAGACTACAGGAGAGCTTCCATAGAGAGAAGCGAACAGATAGGTAAACAGAGAGATTAGAGGACAGAAGGGATCCAGAGAGAAGAAAGGACAGAAGGGCATCCAGAGAGAGGAGATGACAAAAGGGCATCAAGAGAGAGGAGATGACAGAAGGGCATCCAGAGAGAGGAGAGGACAGAATGGCATCCAGAGAGAGGAGAGTACAGAAGTGCATCCAGAGAGAGGAGAAGACAGATGGGCATCCAGAAAGAGGTGGACCCAGAAGGGCATCCAGAGAGAAGAGAACAAAAGGGCATTCAGAAAGAGTAGAAGACAGAAGGGCTTCCAGAGAGAGGAGAGGAAAGAAAGGCATCCTGAGAGAGGATAGACCAGAAGGGCATCCAGAGAGAGGAGAAGATAGAAGGGTATCCAGGTAGAGGAGATGACAGAAAGGCATTCACAGAGAGGGTAGAACAGAAGAGCATCAAGAGAGAGGAGAAGACAGAAGGGCATCCAGAGAGAGGAGAGTAAAGAATGGCTTACAGAGACAGGAGAGAAGAGAAGGGCATCCAGAAAGAGAAGAGAACAAAATGGCATCCAGGTAGAGGAGAGGACAGAAGGGCATTCACAGAGAGGGTAGAACAGAAGAGCATCGAGAGAGAGGAGAGAACAGAAGGGCATCCACAGAGAGGAGTGGATAGAAGGGCATCCAGAGAGAGGAGAGAATAAAAGGGCATCCGCAGAGAGGAGAGAATAGAAGGGCATCCAGAGAGAGGAGAAGACAAAAGGGTATCCAGAGAGAGGAGAAGACAGAAGGGCACCCAAAGAGAAGAGAGGACAGAAGGACATCCAGAGAGAACAAAGGACACAGGGGCATAAAGAGAGATGAGAGAACATAAGAGCATCCAGAAAAAGTAGAGGACACAAGGCCAATTAGAGAGATGAGAGAACAGAAGATCATCGACAGAGAGGAGAGAACAGAAGGGTGTCCAGAGAGATGAGAGAACAGAAAATAATCTAGAGAGAGGAGAGAAAAGAAGGGCATCCAGAGAGATAACAGCACAGAAGGGCATCCAAAGAGAGGAGAGTACAGAAGGGCATTCAGAGAGAAGAAAAGACAAATGGGCATCCATGAAGAAGAGAGGCAAGAGAGAGAACAGGACACGAGAGCATCCAAAAGGAGGAGAGAACAGAAGGACATACAGAGAGAGAAAAGAACAGAAAGGTATCCAGAGAGAGGAGAGGAAAATAGGGAATCCAGAGAGAGAAGAGACATCCAGAAAGAGGAGAGAACAGCAGCTCATCCAGAGAGAGCAGAAGACTGAAGGAAATCCAGAGAGAAAAGAGGATCAAAGGGCATCCGAAGAGAGGAGAAGACAGAAGGGCATCCAGAGAGGGGAGAGGACAGAATGGCATAAAGTGAGAGTAGAGAACATAAGGGCATCTAGAGAGAGGAGAAGACAGAAGGTTATCGACAGTGATGAGAACATTTTCAGGCATACATAGAGAGGAGACGACTGAAGGAGAGTCGAGAGAATAGAAGGGCATAGGGAGACAGGAGAAGACAGAAGGGCTCTGGATGCCCTTGTGTACTCTCTTCTCTCTAAATGTTTTTCTGTCCTCTCTTCTCTCTGGATGTCCTTCTGTCCTCTCCTCTCTTTGGATGCCCTTCTATTTTCTCCTCTCTCCTGATGATCTTCTGTCCTCTCCTTTCTTTGCATGCCCTTCTGTCCTCTCTTCTCTCTGGATGCCCTTCTGTCTTCTCCACACTCTGAATGCCTTTTTATTCTCTCCTCTCTCTGCATGGCCTTATGTCCTCTCTTTTCTCTCGATGCCCTCTGTCCTCTACTTTCTCTGGATTCCCTACTGTCCTCTCCTCTCTCTGGATGTGATCCCTCATCGCTCTAATTGGCCTTGTGTACTCTCGTCTCTCTAGATGATCCTCTGTTCTCTCATCTCTCTGGATGCCCTTGTGTCCTCTTTCATCTCTGGATGTCCTTCTGTCCTGTCTTCTCTGTGGATGCCCTTCTGTCTTCTCCTCTCTCTGGATCCCCTTTTGTTCTCTCCTCTCTCTAGATTCTCTTCTGTCCTCTCGTCTCTCTGGATGCCCTTCTGTTCTTTTCTCTCTCTAGATGATCTTCTGTTCTCTCATCTTTCTGGATTCCCTTCTGTACTCTTCTCTTTGGATGCCCTTCTGTCTTCTCTTCTCTCTGGATGCCCTTCTGTCCTCTTATCTCTCTGATGCCCTTCTGTTCTCTTCTCTCTCTGTATGATATTCTGTACTCTCATCTCTCTGGATGCCCTTCTGTTCACTCCTCTCTTTGGATGATCATCTTTTCTCTCATCTCTCTAATTGGCCTTGTGTCCTCTCCTCTCTCTGGATGCTCTTCTGTTCTCTCCACTCTGTATATGCACTTCTGTTCTCTCCTCTCTATGAATGCCCTTCTATCCTCTCTTCTCTCTTGATGCCCTTCTATCTTCTCCAATTTCTGGATGCCCTTCTATTCTCTCCTCTCTCTGGATGGCCTATGGCCTCTCCCTTCTCTGGATGCCCTTCTGTCTTCTACTTTCTCTAGATTCCCTACTGTCCTCTCCTCTCTCTGGATGCCCTTGGTTCTCTCATCTCTTTAATTGGCCTTGTGTCCTTTCATCTCTCGTGATGCTCTTCTGTTCTCTCATCTCTCTGGATGCCCTTGTGTCCTCTCTTCTCAATAAATGTTCTTCTGTCCTCTCTTCTCTATGGATGCCCTTATATCCTCTCATCTTTTTGAATGCCCTTCTGTCCTCTTCTCTCTCTCTATGCCCTTCGGTTCTCCCCTCTCTGTGGATGCCCTTCTGTACTCTTCTCTCTCTGGATGTTCTTCTGTTGTCTTCTCTCTATATATGCCCTTATGTTCTCTCCTCTATGTGGATGCCCTTCTGTATATTCCTCTCCCTTTGGATGCCCTTCAGTCTTCTCCTCTCTCTGGAGGCCTTTCTTTTCTTTCCTCTCCCTGGATGCCCTTCTGTTCTCTCCTCTCTAAAGATTCCCTCCTTTCCTCTCTTCTCTTTGGATCCCCTTCTGTTCTATTCTCTCTGTTGATTCTCTTCTCTTCTCTAATCACTCTGGATGCCCTTGTATCCTCTCCTCTCTCGGGATGACCTTCTGTCTTCTCTTCTCTCTGGATGCCCTTCTGTACTTTCCTCTCTCTAGATTCTCTTCTGTCCTCTCATCTCTCTGGATGCCCTTCTATTCTCTTCTCTCTCGGGATGATCTTCTGTTCTCTCATCTCTCAGGATCCCCTTCTGTTCTCTCCTATTTTTGGATGATCTTCTGTTCTTTCATCTCTCTAATTGGCCTTGTGTCCTCTTTTATCTCTGGAAGCTCTTCTGTTCTCTCATCTCTCTGGATGCCCTTTTATCCTCTCTTCTCTCTGGATGTCTTTCTGTCCTCTTCTCTCTCTGGATGCCCTTCTGTCTTTTCCTCTCTATGAATCCCCTTTCTGTTTTCTCCTTTCTCTAGATTCTCTTCTGTCCTCTCATCTCTCTGGATGCCCTTTTGATCTTTTCCCTCTCTGGATGATCTTCTGTTCTGTCATCTCTCTGGATGCCCTTGTGTCCTCTCTTCTCTCTGGTTGCCCTTCTGTCCTCTCCTCTCTTTGGATGCCCTTCTGTTCTCTCCTTCTCCCGATGCTCTTTTCTTCACTTCTCTCTGTGGATGCGCTTTTATACTCTTCTCTCTCTGGATGCCCTTCTGTTCTGTCCTCTCTTTATATTCCCTTCTTTTCTCCCCTCTCTGTGGATGCCCTTCTGTACACTTCTCTCTCTGGATGCCCTTATGTGCTCACGTCTCTCTGGATGCCCTTCTGTTCTCTCCTCTCTCTGGATGCTCTTCTGTTCTCTCCTCTCTCTGGATGCGCTTCTGTCCTTCCCTCTCTGGATTCCATTCTGTCCTCTTCTCTCTCTGGATGCCCTTCTGTCCTCTCCTCTCTCTGGATGCCCTTATATAATATGATCTCTCTGGTTGCCTTACTCTTCTTTTTTCTCTATAGATTCTCTCCTGTACTCTCATTTCTCTGGATGCCCTTCTGTTCTCTCCTCTCTCTGGATGCACTTCTGCCATTTCCTCTCTTTGGATGCCCTTCGGTCTTCTCTGGTTTTTGGATGCCCTTCTCTTCTCTCTTCTCTCTGGGTGCCCTTCAGTTTTTTCCTCTCTCTGGATGTTCTTTTGTCCTCTTCTCTCTCTGATGCCGTTCTGTCTTTTCCTCTCTCTGGATGCCCTTCTTTGTTGTCCTTGCTCTAGATGTCCTTCTGTTTTCTCCTCTCTCTGGACGCCCTTATGTCTTCTCCTCTATCTAGATGCCCTTCGTTTATCTCCTCTCTCTGGATGCCTTTCTGTATTCTCCTCTGTCTGGATGCCCTTCTGTTTTGTCCTCTCTATCCATGCCCTTCTGTTCTCTCCTCTCTCTAGATGCCCTTTTGTCTTCTCCTCTCTCTGGATGCCCTTTTGTCTTCTCCTCTCTCTGGATGCCCTTCTGTCTTCTCCTCTCTCTGGATACCCTTCTGTTTTCTCCTCTCTCTGGATGTCCTTTTGTTCTCTCCTCACACCAGATGCCTTTCTGTCCTCTCGTGTCTCTGGATGCCTTTCTCTATTCTCCTCTCTCTGAATGCCCCTTTGTTTTGTCCTCTCTATCCATGCCCTTCTGTTCTCTCCTCTCTCTGTATGCCCTTATGTCTTCTCCTCTCTTGGTATTCCCTTCTGTTCTCTCCTTTCTTGGGATGCCATTCTTTTCTCTCCTCTCAGTGGATGCCCTTCTGTCCTCTCCTCTCTCTGCATGCCCTTCTGATATCTCCTTTCTCTGGATGCCTTTCTGTTCTCTCCTCTCTCTAGATGCCCTTCTGCATTCTCCTCTCTCTGGAAGCCCTTCTGTTCTCTTCTCTCTTTCTATGCGCTTCTGTTCTCCATTCTGTGTGGATGCTCTTCTGTACTCTTCTCTCTCTGAATGCCTTTCTGTTCTCTCCTCTCTTTCTATGCCGTTCTCTTCTCTCCTCTCTCTGGATGCCCTTCATTTCTTTCATCTCTCTGGATGCCCTTCTGTTCTCTCCTCTCTCCAAATACCTTTCTGACCACTCCTCTCTCTGGATGTCCTTCTGATCTCTCCATTCTCTGGATGCTCTTCTGTCCTCTCATCTCTCGGGATGCCCTTCTGTCTTCTCTTCTCTCTGGATGCCCTGCTGTTTTCACCTCTCTATGCATGCCCTTATATCTTCTCCTCTCTCTACATACCCTTCTGTTCTCTCCTATCTCTAGATTCCATTCTATTCTCTCATCTCTCTGGTTGCCCTTCTATTGTCTTCTCACTATGGATGCCTTTTTGTTTTCTCATCTCTCTGGATGCCCTTCTGTTCTCTCCTCTCTCTGGATGATTTTCTGTCCTCTCCTCTCTCTGGATGCCCTTCTGTCTTCTACTCTCTCTGGATGCCCTTCTGTTCTCTCCTCTCAGTGAATGCTCTTTTGCTCTCTCATCTGTCTGGATGCCCTTGTGTCCTGTCTTCTCAGTGGATGCCCTTCTGTCCTCTTTTTTCTGGATGCCCTTCTGTCTTCTCTTCTCTGTGGATGCCCTTCTGTTCTCTCCTCTCTATGGATTCCCTTCTGTTCTCTCCTCTCTGAGGATGCCCTTCTGTTCTCTATATCACTGGATGCCCTTCTGTTTTCTCCTCTCTCCAGATACGCTTTTGTTCTCTCCTCTCTCCGGATGACTTTCTGTCCTCTCCTCTGTCTGTATAACCGTCTGTCTTCTCCTCTTTCTGGATACCCTTCTGTTCTCTCCTCTATCTGGATGCCCTTCTGTTCTCTCCTCTCTCCAAATGCCCTTAAGTCCTCTCCTCTCTGGATGCCCTTATGTCTTCTCCTCTCTCCAGATCTCCTTCTGTTCTTTGCCCTCTGGATGTCATTCTGTCCTCTCCTTTCTCTGGATGCACTTCTGTTCTCTTCTCTCTGGATGCCCTTCTTTCTTTTATTTTCTATGGATGCCCTTATGTCCTCTCCTCTCTCTGGATGCTATTCTGTTCCCTCCACTCTCTGTATGCACTTGTGTTCTCTCCTCTCTCTGGATGTCCTTTTGTCCTCTTCTCTCTCTGGATGCCCTTCTGTCTTCTTCTCTCTCTGGATTCCCTTCTGTTCTATCCTATCTCTGGTTGCCCTTCTGTTTTCTCCTCTCTCTGGATGCCCTTATGTCTTCTTCTCTATCTAGATGCCCTTCCTTCATCGCCTCTCTCTGGATGCCCTTCTGTATTCTCCTCTCTCTAGATGCCATTCTGTTCTCTCCTCTCTCCGGATGCCCTTATGTCTTCTCCTCTCTCTGGATGCCCTTCGGTCTTCTCCTCTCACTGGAAGCCCTTCTGATCTCTCCTCTCTCCGGATGCTCTTCTGTCCTCTCATCTCTCTGGATGCCCTTCTGTCTTCTTCTCTCTCTGGATGGCCTTCTGTTTTCACCCCTCTATGGATGCCCTTTTGTCTTCTCCTCTCTCTGGATGATCTTCTGTTTGCATATCTCTCTGCATGCCCTTCTGTTCTCTCCTCTCTATGTAAGATCTTCTGTTCCCTCATCTGTCTGGATGCACTTGTGTCCTCTCCTCTCATTGGATGCCCTTCTGTCCTCTCTTATCTCTGAATGCCCTTCTGTCTTCTATACTCTCTAGATGCCCTTCTGTTCTCTCTTCTCTCCGGATGTACTTCTGTCCTCTCCTCTCTCTGCATGCCCTTCTGTCTTCTATTCTCTCTGGATGCCCTACTGTTCTGTCCTCTCTGGATGCCCTTCTGTTTTCTCCTCTCTCCAGATGCCATTATGTCTTCTCCTTTCTCTAGAGGCCCTTTGGTCATTTTCTGTCTCTGGATGCCCTTATGTATTCTCCTGTCTCTGGCTGACTTTGTTTTCTCCTCTCCTTCGATGCCCTTCGGTCTTCTCTTCTCTCTGGATGCCTTTCCGTTCTCTCCTCATTCTGGATGCCCTTCAGTCTTCTCCTTTCCCTGGATGCCCTTATGTTCTCTCCTCTCTTTGGATGGCCTTCTGTCTTCTCCTCTCTCTGGATCCACTTCTGTTCTCTCCTCTCTCTGGATGCCCTTCTGATTGCTCCTGTCTCCTGATGTCCTTCTATCATGTCCTCTCTCTGGATGCCATTCTATCTTCTCCTCTCTTTGGTTGCCCTACTCTTCTCTCCTGTCTCACGATGCCATTATGTCTTCTCCTCTCTCTGGATGCCCTTCTGTCCTCTCCTCTCTCTGGATGCCCTTCTCTCTTCTCCACTCTCTGGATACCCTTCTGTTCTCTCCTCTATCTGGATGCCCTTTTGTTCTCTCCTCTCTCCAAATGCTCTTCTGTCCTCTCCTCTCTGGATGCCCTTCTGTCTTCTCTTCTCTCTGGATCCCCTTCTGTTCTCTCCTCTCTGTCTATGCCCTTCTGTTCTCGCCTCTCTCTGGATTCCCTTCTGTTCCCTTCTCTATCTGGATTCCCTATTGTAATCTGCTCTATCTGGATACCCTTTTTTATTCTCCTCTCTCAGGATTCACTTCTGTAATCTCCTCGCTCGGGATGCCCTTCTGTCCTCTCCTCTCTCTGGTTGCCCTTCTATTATATTCTCTCTATGGATGCTCTTCTGTTCTCTTAAAACTCTGGGTGTCCTTTTGTCCTCTACTCTCTCTGGATGCCCTTCTCTCTTCTCCTCTCTCTGGATGCCCTTCTGCTCTCTCCTCCCATTAGATTCTTTTCTGTCCTCCCATTTTTCTGGATGCCCTTCTGTTCTCTTCTCTCTCTGGATGATCTTCTGTTCTCTCATCTCCCTGGATGCCCATCTGTTCTTTACACTCTGTGGATGATCTTCTCTTCTCTCATCTCTCTAATTGGCCTTGTGTCCTCTCCTCTCTCTGGATGCTTTTCTGTTCTCTCTTCTCTCTGGATGCCCTTGTGTCCTCTCTTCTCTCTGGATGTCCTTCTGTCCTCTTTTCTCTCTGGATTTCCTTCTGTAATCTCTTCTCTCTGGATCTCCTTCTGGTCTCTCCTCTCTCTGGATGCCCTTCTGTCTTCTCCTCTCTCTGGATGCCCTTCTGTCTTCTCCTCTCTCTGGATGTCTTCTGTTTTCTCCGCTCTCTGGATGACATTCTGTCTTCTCTCTCTGGATGCCATTCTGTCCTCTCCTCTCTCTGGATGCCCTTCTGTACTCTCCAATCTCTGAATGCCCTTTTGTCCTTTTCTTTCTCTTGATTTCCTTCTGTTCTCTCATATCTCTGCTTGCCCTTCTGTTCTCTTCTCTCTATGTATGCTTTCCTGTTCTCTCATATCTCTGGTTGCCCTTCTGTTCCCTCCTCTATCTGGATGCCCTTCTGTTTTCTGCTTTCTATGGATGCCCTATGGTACTCTACTCTCTCTAGATTTTCTTCTGTCCTCTCATTTCTCTAGATGCCCTTCTCTTCTCTTCTCTCTTTGGATGATATTTTGTTCTCTCATCTATTTGGATGCCCTTCTGTTCTCTCATCTATCTGGATGCCCTTCTGTTTTCTCCTCTCTCTGGATGCCCTTCTTTCTTGACCTCTCTCTAGATGCCTTTCTGTCTTCTCCTCTCTCTGAGTCCCCTTCTGTTCTCTTCTTTCTGGATGCCCTTCTGTCCTTTCCACTTTCTGGATGCCCTTCTGTTCTGTTCTCTCTGGATGACCTTCTGTCTTCTACTCTCTGTGGATGCCCTTATTTCTTCTTCTCTCTCTGGATGCTCCTCTGTTCTCTCAACTCTCTGTATGCCCTTCTGTTCTCTCCTCTTTCCAGATGCCCTTCTGTCCTCTCTTCTTTCTAGATGCCCTTCGGTCTTCTCCACTCTCCTGATGCCTTTCTGTTCTATCCTCTCTCCTGATTCCCTGCTGTTCTCCCCTCTCTGTGGATGCCATTCAGTACTCATCTCTCCCTGTATGCGATTCTGTTCAATTCTCTCTCTCTATGCCCTTCTGTTCTCTCCTCTCTCTGGATGCCCTTCTTTCCTCTCCTCTCTCTGGTTGCCCTTCTGTCTTCTCCTTTCTCTGGATGCCCTTCTGTATATTCCTCTCTATATATGCCCTTCTGTTTTGTACTCTGTCTGGATGCCCTTCGGTTCGCTCCTCTCTCCGGATGCCCTTCTGTCTTCTCCTCTCTCTGGAGGCCCTTGGGTCTTCTCCTCTCTTTGGATGACCTTCTGATCTGATCTCTCTCCAGATGCTTTTATGTCATCTCATCTCTCTGGATGTCCTTCTGTCCTTTCTTCTCTCTGGATGCCCTTCTGTAATCTCTTCTCTCTGGATCCCCTTCTAGTCTCTCCTCTCCCTGGATGCCCTTCTGTCTTCTCCTCTCTCTGGATGTTTTCTGCTGTCTCCTTTCTCTGGATGCCCTTCTATCTTCTCTCTCTGGATGCCCTTCTGTCTTCTCCTCTCTCTGGATGCCATTCTGTACTCTCCAATCTCTGAATGCCCTTCTGTCCTTTTCTATCTCTAGATTTCTTTCTGTACTCTCATATCTTTGCTTGCCCTTCTGTCCTCTTCTCTCTATGTATGCTTTCCTGTTCTCTCATCTCTCTGAATGCCCTTCTGTTCCCTCCTCTATCTGGATGTCCTTCTGTTTTCTCCTCTCTCTGGATGCCCTTCAGTACTCTCCTCTCTCTAGATTTTCTTCTTTTCCCTCATTTCTCTGGATGCCCTTCTGTTCTCTCCTCTCTTTGAATGATATTCTGTTCTCTCATCTATTTGGATGCCCTTCTGTTCTCTCATCTATCTGGATGCCCTTCTGTTCTCTTCTTTCTCTGGATGCCCTTTCCTCTCCTCTCTCTGGATGCCTTTCTGTCTTCTCCTCTCTCTGGATCCCCTTCTGTTCTCTTCTCTCTGGATGCCCTTCTGTCCTCTCCTCTCTCTGGATGCCCTTCTGTTCTCTTCTCTCTGGATGCCCTTCTGTCTTCCACTCTCTGTGGATACCCTTATGTCCTCTCCTCTCTCTGGATGCTCCTCTTTTCTCTCAACTCTCTGTATGTCCTTCTGTTCTCTCCTCTTTGCAGATGCCCTTCTGTCCTCTCTTCTCTCTGGATGCCCTTCAGTCTTCTCCACTCTCTGGATGCCTTTCTGTTCTACCCTCTCTCCAATTGCTCGGCTGTTCTCCTTTCTCTTTGGATGCCCGTAAGTAGTCTTCCTTCTCTGTATGCGATTATGTTCTCTCCTCTCTCTCTCTATGCCCTTCTGTTCTCTCATCTCTCTGGATGCTCTTCTTTCCTCTCCTCTCTCTAGATGCCTTTCTGTCTTTTCCTCTCTCTTCATGCTCTACTGTTTCCTTCTCTCTGATGCTCTTTTGCGCACCTCTCTCTGGATGCCTTTCTGTGTTCTCCTCTCTCTGAATTCACTTCAGTACTCTCCTCTCTCTGGATTCCCTTCTATTATCTTCTCACTATGGATGCTATTTTGTTCTCTTATCTCTCTGGAAGCCCTTTTGTCCTCTCCTCTCTCTGGGTGCCCTTCTGTCTTCTCTCTGGATGCCCTTCTGTCTTTTCCTCTCTCTGGATGCCCTTCTTTTCTCTCCTCTCTGTAGAATCTCTTTTGTCCTCTCATCTCTCTGGATGCCCTTCTGTTCCCTTCTCTCTCTGGATGATCTTTTGTTCGCTCATCTCTCTGCATGCCCTTTTGTTCTCTCCTACCTATGGAAGATCTTCTCTTCTCTTCTCTTCTCTTCTCTTCTCTTCTCTTCTCTTCTCTTCTCTTCTCTTCTCTTCTCTTCTCTCATATCTCTCTCGATGCCCTTGTGTCCTCTAATATCCCTGGATGCTTTTCTGTATTCTCCTCTCTCTGGATGCCCTCTTGTCCACTGCTCTGTCTGGATCCACTTCTATTCTCTCCTCTCTCTCTCTCTTCTCTTCTCTCTGCATGCCCTTCTGTTTTCACATCTCTATGAATGCCTTTCTGTCATCTCATCTCTCTGCATGCCCTTCACTTTTCTCCTCTGTCTAGATTCCCTTCTGTCCTCTCATCTCTCTAGATGAGCTTCTGTTCTCTTCTCTCTATGGATGCTCTTCTGTTCTCTCCTCTCTCTGTATGCACTTGTGTCCTCTACTCTCTCTGGATGGCCTTCTGTCTTCTCTTCCCTTTGGATGCCCTTCTGTCTTCTACTCTCTCTTGATGCCCTTCTGTCTTCTGCTCTCTCTGAATGCACTTCTGTTCACTCATATCTCTGTATGCCCTTATTTACTCTCTTTTATCTGGATGCTCTTCTGTTCAATCCTGCCTCTGGATGTCCTTCTGTCAGCTGCTATCTCTGGACGCCCTTCTGTATTCTCCTCTCTCTGGATGCCCTTCTGTTCCTCCTCTCACTGGATGCCCTTCTGTCCTCTCCTCTCTCTGGATGGCCTTTAGTCTTCTGCTATCTTTGGATGACCTTCTGTTCTCTCAACTCTCTGGATGCCCTTATTTACTCTCTTCTGTCTGGATGCCCATCTGTCAGATCCTCTCTCAAGATGTCCTTCTGACCTCTCATCTCTCTGGATTGCCTTCTGTTCTCTCCTCTCTCTGGATGCCCCTCTGTCTTCCCCTCTCTCTGGATGCAATTCTGGTCTCTCTTTCGCTCGATGCCCTTCTGTCTTCTCCTCTGTCTGGATGTCTTCTGTTGTCTCTTTTGTCTGGATGCCCTTCTGTCTTGTCTCTGGATGCCCTTCTGTCCTCTCCTCTCTCTGTATGTCCTTCTGTACTCTCCAATCTCTGAATGCCCTTCTGTCCTCTTCTCTCTCTGGATTTCCTTCTGTCCTCTCATATCTCTGATTGCCCTTCTGTTCTCTTCTCTCTATGGATGCTTTCCTGTTCTCTCATCTCTCTGGATGCCCTTCTGTTCCCTCCTCTATATGGTTGCCCTTCTGTTTTCTCCTCTCTATGGATGCCCTTCCGTACTCTTCTCTCTCTAGATTTTCTTCGTTCCTCTCATATCTCTGGTTGTCCTTCTTTTCTCTTCTCTCTAAGGATGCTCTCCTGGTCTCTCATCTCTCTGGATGACCTTGTGTCCTCTCCTGACTCTGGAGACCCTTCTGTCTTCTCTTCTCTTTGGATGCCCTTTGGTCCTCTCCACTATATGAATGCCATTCTGTTCTCTCATCTCTCTGGATGCCCTTCTGTTCTCAATTTTCTCTGGATGCCTTTCAGTCATCTGCTCACACTGGATGCCCTTCTGTTCTCTCGTCTCGCTGGATGCCCTTATTTACTCTCTTCTATATGGATGCCCTTCTGTCAGATCCTCTCTCAGGATGTCCTTCTCTCCTCTCATCTCTCTAGATTCCCTTCTGTTCTCTCCTCTCTCTGGATGCCTTTCAGTCTTCTTCTGTCTCTGGATGTCCTTCTGTTAACTCATCTCTCTGTATGCCCTTATTCACTCTCTTCTATCTGGATGCCATTCTGTCCTCTCGTATATCTGGATGCCCTTCTGTCTTCTCCCCTCTCTGGATGCCCTCTGTTCCTCCTCTCTCTGGATGCCCTTCTGTCCTCTCCTCTCTCTGGATGCCCTTCTGTCCTCTCCTCTCTTGCGATGCCCTTAAGTCTTCTCCTGTCTTCGGATGCCCTCTGTCCTATGTTCTCTCTCGATGCCCTTCTGTTTTATCCTCTTCTGGATGTTTTTCTGTCTTCTCCTCTCTCTGTATGCCGTTCTGTCCTCTCCTCTCTCTCAATGCATTTCTGTCTTCTCCTCTCTGAGGATGCCCTTCTGTTCTCTCCTCTGTAGCAATGACCTTCTTTCTGCTCCTATCTCTGAATGCTCTTCTGTTCTCCCCTCTCTTTGGATGCCCTTCTGTCCTCTCCTCTCTCTTGATGCCCTTCTGTCTTCTCCTCTCTGTGGATGCACTACTGTTGCCTCCTCTGTCTGGATGACCTTCTTTCTGCTCCTAACTTTGGATGTGCTTCTCCTTCTTCTTCTTCTTCTTCTTCTTCTTCTTCTTCTTCTTCTTCTTCTTCTTCTTCTTCTTCTTCTTCTTCTTCTTCCTCCTCCTCCTCCTCCTCCTCCTCCTCCTCCTCCTCCTCCTCCTCCTCTTCTTCTTCTTCTTCCTCTTCCTCTTCCTCTCTCTCTCTCTCTCTCTCTCTCTCTCTCTCTCTCTCTCTCTCTCTCTGTCTGGATGATTTTTTCTCTCCAGTCTCAGAATGACCTTCTGTCTGCCCTCTCTTTGGATGCCCTTCTGTTCTCACCTCTCTCCAGATGCCCTTCTGTCCTCTCCTCTCTCTGTATGCCTTTCTGTTCTCTCATGTGTCTGGATGCCCTTATATACACTCTTCTATCTGGATGCCCTTCTGTCAGCTCCTCTCTCTGGATGTCCTTCTGTCCTCTCATCTCTCACGATTCCCTTGTGTTATTTCCTGTCTCTGGATGCCCTTCTGTCTTCTCCTTTCTCTGGAGGCCCTTCTGTTCTCTCCTCGCTCTGGATGCCCTTCTGTTCTCTCTTTTCTCTGGATGTCCTTCAGTTGTCTGCTCACACTGGATGCCCTTCTGTTCTCTCGTCTCTCTGGATGCCCTTAAATACTCTCTTCTATCTGGATGCCCTTCTGTCAGATCCTCTCTCCAGATGTCCTTCTTTCCTATCATCTCTCTAGATTCCCTTCTGTTCTCTCCTCTCTCTGGATGCCCCTCTGTCTTCTCCTCTCTCTGGATGCCCTTCTGTTCTCTCTTCTCTCTGGATGCCCTTTAGTCTTCTTCTCTCTCTGGATGTCCTCCTGTTAACTCATCTCTCTATATGCCCTTATTCACTCTCTTCTATCTGATGCCCTTCTGCCCACTCCTGTCTCCGGATGTCCTTCTGTCATGTCGTAACTCTGGATGCCCTTCTGCCTTCTCCCCTCTCTGGATGCCCTCTGTTCCTCCTCTCTCCGGATTCGCTTCTGTCCTCTCCTCTCTCTGGATGTTCTTCTGCTCTATCCTCTCTCCGGATGCCCTTCTGTTCTCTCCTATCTCCGGGTGTACTTCGCTCCTCTACTCTCTGTATGCCCTTCTGTCCTCTCCTATCTCTGGATTCCCTCTGTCCTCTCATATCACTGGTTGCCCTTCTGTTATCTTCTTTCTATGAATACTCTCCTGTTCTCTCATCTCTCTGGATGCCCTTCTGTTCTTTCCTCTGTCTAGCTTTTCTTCTGTCCTCTCATTTCTCTGGATCCCCTTCTGTTCTCTTCTCTTTATGGATGATCTTCTGTTTCCTCCTTTCTCTGGATGCCCTTCTGTTCCATCCTCTTCTGGATGTTTTTCTGTCGCCTCCTCTCTCTGTATGCCATTCTGTCCTCTCCTCTCTCTCGGTGCCCTTCTGTTTTCTCCCCTCTGTGGATGCCCTTCTCTTTTCTCCTGTCTCGCAATGCTGTTATGTCTTCTCCTCTCTCTGGATGCCCTTCTGTTTTCTCCTCTCTCCAGATACCCTTCTGTTCTTTCCTCTCTCCGGATGTCCTTCTGTCCTCTCCTCGCTCTTGATACCCTTCTGTCTTATCTTCTCTCTGGATACCCTTCTGTTCTCTCCTCTATCTGGATGCTCTTTTGTTCTCTCCTCACTCTTGATGCCCTTCTATCCACTCCTCACTGGATGCCCTTCTGTCTTCTCCTCTCTCCGGATGGCCTTCTGTTCTCTCCTCACTCTGCATGCTCCTCTGTTCTCTAAATTCTGTGTATTACCTTTTGTTCCCTCCTCTTTCCAGATGCCCTTCTGTCCTCTCTTCTCACTGGATACCATTCTGTTTTCTCCACTCCCTAGATGCCCTTCTGTTCTCTCCTAACACTGTAAGCCCTTCTGTCCTCTCCTCTCTCTGGATGGCCTTTTACCTCTCCTTTCTCTGGATGCCCTTATGTTCTCTCCTCTCTCTGGATTCCTTTCAGTATTCTCCTCTCTCTGAATGCACTTCCGTTCACTCATCTCTCTGTATGCCCTTATTTACTTTCTTCTATCTGGATGTCCTTCTGTCCAATCCTGTCTCTGGATGTCCTTCAGTCTTCTCCTCTCTCTGGATGCCCTTCTGATCTCTCCTCTCTTGGGATGCTGCTATGTCTTCTCATCTATCCAGATGCCCTTCGGTCTTCTCCTTTCTCTGGATGCCCTTATGTTCTCTCCTCTCTTTGGATGGCCTTCTGTCTTCTCCTCTCTCTGGATCCACTTCTGTTCTCTCCTCTCTCTGGATGCCCTTCTGATTGCTCCTGTCTCCTGATGTCCTTCTATCATCTCCTCTCTCTGGATGCCCTTCTATCTTCTCCTCTCTTTGGTTGCCCTACTCTTCTCTCCTGTCTCACGATGCCATTATGTCTTCTCCTCTCTCTGGATGCCTTTCTGTCCTCTATCTCTCTGGATGCCCTTCTGTTTTCTCCTCTCTCCAGATAACCTTGTGTTCTCTCCTCTCTCCAGATGCCCTTCTGTCATCTCCTCTCTCTTGATGCTCTTCTATCTTCTTCTCTCTCTGGATACCCTTCTGTTCTCTCCTCTATCTGGATGCCCTTTTGTTCTCACCTCTCTCCAAATGCCCTTCTGTCCTCTGCTCACTGAATGGCCTTCTGTCTTCTCCTCTATCTGGATCTCCTTCTGTTCTTTTCTCTCTGGATGGCCTTCTGTCCTCTCCTCTCTCTGGATGGCCTTCTGTTCTCTTCTCTCTGGATGCCCTTCTGTCTTCTACTTTTTGTGTATGCAATTATGTCCTCTCCACTCTCTGGATGCTCCTCTGTTCTCTCAATTCTGTGTATAACCTTCTGTTCTCTCCTCTTTCAAGATGCCCTTCTGTACTCTCCTCTCACTGGATGCCCTTCTGTCTTCTTCTCTTTCTGGATGCTCTTCTGTTCTCTCCTCTCTCTGGATGCCCTTCTGTCCTCTCCTCTCTCTGAATTTTCTTCTGTCCTCTCATATCTCTGTTTGCCCTTCTGTTCCCTTCTTTCTATGAATGATCTCCTGTTCTCTCATCTCTCTGGATGCCCTCCTGTTCTCTCCTCTCTCTGGATGCTCTTCTCTCCTCTTCTTTCTCTGGATGCCCTCCTGTCCTCTCCTCCCTTGGGATGCTCTTAAGTCTTCTCCTGTCTCTGGATTCCCTCTGTTCTATCCTCTCTCCGGATGCCCTTCTGTTCTCTCCCATTTCCAGGTTTACTTCTGTCCTCTACTCTCTGGATGTGCTTCTGTCCTCTCCTCTCCCTCGATTCCCTTCTGTTCTCTCATATATCTATTTGCCGTTCTGTTGTCTTCATCATTCATTCATTATGAGTGCTCTCCTGTACTCTCATCTCTCTGGATGCCCTTCTGTTCTCTCCTCTCTCTGGATACCCTTCTGTCCTCTCCTCTCTTGGGATGCTCTTAAGTCTTCACCTGTCTCCAGATGCTGTCTGTCCTATCCTCTCTCAGGATGCCCTTCTCTTCTATCATCTTCTGGATGTTTTTCTGTCTTTTCCTCTCTCTGTATGCTGTTCTGTCCTCTCCTCTCTCTCGATGCACTTCTGTCTTCTCCTCTCTGTGGATGCCTTTCAGTTCTCTCCTCTGTTGGGATTACCTTCTTTCTGCTCCTATCTCTGAATGATCTTCTGTTCTCCCCTCTCTTTGGATGCCCTTCTGTCCTCTCCTCTCTCTTGATGCCCTTCTGTCTTCTCCTTTCTGTGGATGCCCTTTTGTTCCCTCCTATGTCTGGATGCCCTTCTGTACTTCCCTCTCTCTGGATACCCTTCTAATATCTTCTCTCTATGGATGCTTTTCTGTTCTCTCATCTCTCTGGATTCCCTTTTGTCCTCTCCTCTCTCTGGATGCCCTTCTGTCTTCTCTTCTCTCTGGATGCCCTTCTGTCTTCTCCTCTCTCTAAATACCCTTCTGTTCTCTTCTCTCTCTAGACTCTCTTCTGTCCTCTCATCTCTCTGGATGCCTTTTGATCTCTTCTCTCTCTGGAAGATCTTCTCTTCTTTCATCTCTCTGGATGCCCTTGTGTCCTCTCCTCTACCTGGATGCCCTTCTGTCTTCTCCTCTTTCTGGATGCCCTCTTGTCCTCTGCTCTTTCTGGATGCACTTCTATTCTCTCCTCTTTCCAGATGCCCTTCTGTCTTCTCTTCTCTCTGCAGGCTTTTCTGTTTTCACCTTTCCATGATTGCCTTTCTGTCTTCTCATCTCTCTACATGTCCTTCACTTTTCTCCTTTCTCTAGATTCCCTTCTGTTCTCTCCTCTCTCTTGATGCCCTTGTGACTTCTCTTCTCTAGGGATGCCCTTTTCTCTTCTCTCTCTGGATGCCCTTCTGTTCTCTCTTCTCTTGGGATGCCCTTCTGTCTTCTACTGTTTCTGTATGCCCTTCTGTTCTCTTATCTCACTGGATGATCCTCTCTTCTTGCATCTCTCTGGATGCCCTTCTGTTCTCTCCTGTCAGTGGATAATCTTCTGTTCTCTCATCTCTCTAATTGGCCTTGTGTCTTCTCCTCTATTTAGATGCTCTTCTGTTCTCTAATCTCTCTGGATGCCCTTGTGTCCTAGCCTTTCTCTGGATGCTCTTCTGTTGTCTCCTCTCTCTGGATGCCCTTTTGTCCAATCCTATCTCTGAATGCCCTTCTGTCTTCTCCTCTCTCTGGATGCCCTTCTGTCTTCTCTTCTCTCTAGATGCCCTTCTGTCCTCTCCTCTTTCTAGATGACCTTCTGTCTTCTCCTCATTCTGGATTCTCTTCTAATCTGTCCTCTCTCTGGATGCTCTTCTGTCCTCTCATCTCTCTGGATGCCCTTCTGTCTTCACCTCTTTCTGGATTCACTTCTGTATTCACCTCTCTGTGGATGCCCTTCTGCCTTCTCCTTTCTCTGGATGCACTTATGTTCTGTCCTCTCTCTGGATGTCCTTCTATTATCTTCTCTCTATCGATGTTCTTCTCTTCTCTTATCTCTCTGTATGCCCTTTGTCCGCTCCTCTCTCTAGCTGCCCTTCTGTCTTCTCCTCTCTATGAATCCCCTTCTTTTCTCTCCTTTCTCTAGATTCTCTTCTGTCCTCTCATCTCTCTGAATACACTTCTGATCTTTTCTCTCTCTGGATGCCCTTGTGTCCTCTCCTCTCTCTGGATGACCTTCTGTCTTCTCTTCTCTCTGGATTCCCTTTTGTTCTCTCCTTTCACTAGAATCTCTTCTGTTCTCTCATCTCCCAGGATGCCCTTCTGTCTTCTCCTCTCTCTGGATGCCCTTCTGTTTTCACCTCTCTATTGATGCCGCTCTGTCTTCTCCTCTCTGTGGATGATCTTCTGTTTGATCATCTCTCTGCATGGCCTTCTGTTCTCTCTTTCTATGTAAGATCTTCTGTTCTCTCATCTCTCTGGATGCCCTTCTATTCTCTCCTCTCCGGATGTCCTTCTGTCTTCTCTTCTCTCTGGATGCCCTTCTGTTCTCTCCTCTCAGTGAATGATCTTCTCTTCTCTCATCTCTCTAATTGGCCTTGGGTCCTCTCCTCTCTTTGGATGCTGTTCTCTTTTCTCATCTTTCTTGATGCCCTTGTATCCTCTCTTCTCTCTGGATGCCCTTCTGATCTTATCCCTCTCTGGATGATTTTCTGTTCTCTCTAATTGGCCTTGTATCCTCTCCTCTCTCTGGATGCCCTTCTTTTCTCTCTCTCTGGATGCCCTTCTGTCTTCTTCTCTCTCTGGATGCCCTTCTGTTTTCACCTCTCTCTGGATGCCCTTCTGTTCTCTCCTGTCTCCGGAAGCTCTCCTGTTCTCTCATCTCTGTAGATGCCCTTCTGTCCTCTCCTCTCTCTGAATGCCATTCTGTCATCTCCTATCTCTGGATGCCATTTGTCCTCTCCTTTCTATGGATACCCTTCTGTCCTCTAATCTCTCTGGTTGCCTTTCTGTTATTTTCTCTCCATGAATTCTCTCCTGTACTCTTATCTCTCTGGATGCCCTTCTGTTCTCTCCTCTCTCTGGATGCCCTTCTGCCTTCTCCTCTCTCTGGGTGCCCTTCTGTCTTCTCTGTTCTCTGGATGCCCTTGTCTTCTCTCTTCTATCTGGATGTCCTTCAGTCTTCTCTTCTCTCTAGATGCCCTTCTGTTCTTTCCTCTCTCTGGATGCGCTTTTGTCCTCTCCTCTCTCTGGATGCCCTTCTGTCTTCTCCTTACTCTGGATGCACTTCTGTTCTCTCCTCTCTCTGGATGTCCTTCTGTTCTCTCCTATCTTTGGATGATCTTATGTTCTCTCATCTCTCTAATTGGCCTTGTGTCTTCTCCTCTCTCTGTATGGTCTTCTGTTCTTTCATCTTTCTGGAAGACCTTGTATCCTCTCTTCTCTCTGGATGTCTTTCTGTCCTCTCTTCTCTCTGGATGCCCTTCTGTTCTCTCCTCTCTTTCTATGCACTTCTGTTATCTCCTCTCTCTGGATACCTTTCTTTTCTCTCCTCTCTCTGGATGCCCTTCTTTCATCTCCTCTTTCTGGATGCCGTTCTGTCTTCTCATCTCTCCCGATGCCCTTCTGTTTTCTCCTCTCTTCCGATGTTTTTCTGTCTTCTCCTTTCTCGTTGCCCTACATATCTCTCCGCACTCTGGATTCCCTTCTGTCTCCTTCACTCTCTGGGTGCCCTTATATTCTCTCTTCTCACTGGATGCCCTTCTGTATTCTCCTCTCTCTGAATGCCCTTCTGTCTTTTCCTCTCTCTGGATGCCCTTCTGTCCTCTTCTCTCTCTGGATGTCCTTCAGTTTTCTGCTCTCCCTTGTGTTCTCTCCTTTTGCTGGATTCTCTTCTGTTCTCTCATCTAACTGGATGCCCTTCTGTTCTCTTCTTTTTTCAGATGCCCTTCTGTCCTCTCCTTTTTCTGGATGCCCTTCTGTCTTCTCCTCTTTCTGGATGCCCTTCTGTTCTCTCCTCTCCCTGGATGCCCTTCTATCTTCTCCTCTCTCTGGATGCCCTACTGTCTTCTCCTCTTTCTGGATGCCCTTGTGTTCTCTGCTCTCCTAGATGCCCTTTTTTTTGCAATAAATCTCCTGCCCATAGGGAGTCCATAGAATAAAATACAAGTCAATAAATATCAAATGAATGCTGCATGCCTAGATTGGGCAGATTTACCATTAAACTACACTATTCCCTGGCCATGAGAGCTCTTAACAACTTGCAGTTTCCTTGGTCAAGGTCTCCTTCGTCTTCTTCCTTCCACCAACTGCCAATTGCCTCTGCTTCCACCAACTGCCAACTCCCCTCACTCCAAAGGCTCTCCTGGTCTTATCCTCTTTCCCTGCCTCTGGCTCCTCCCACTCCTCTTCCACTGCCCGATCGCTGGCTGTAGCCTTTATTTAACAAATTTGATTGGAAAGAATGTTTACAAGATTCACTCTTCCTTTGCAGCCCCTCCCAGGAGTGGAATTACCATGACAACAAGAGGCTAGGGATATCCACCACATTTCCCCCTTTTTGTCCAATAAAATTTTTTTCACATATTAATTGAACACTAACTATATTACCATGTTGTGATTGTTAAAGTACAAGAGTAAACCTAACATCCAGTCCATCATTTTTGTTAACTAAATAGAACCTTTGCCGTCTCTCTCAATTAAAAAACTTAGTTCTGAACCTGGCTTATGTCCTGTCTTCAGAATGAATAGCATCTGAAAACCATCCTCTCAAAATAAATAGCCTGGGTTGGCTGTGAGATTATAAATCTTCAACCCCATCAGAAATCCAGAATGACTCAGTTAAATAAAGATATGGGAAGCGCAAAGTGTGGCTTCTAAAACTCAACCAATTTAAATAGACCACTCAATGTCTGGACAGTTCCTTATTTCAAATGTTGGAGCATCTGGTCTTCAGCCTTCTGGCCAAGGATCATCTGACAGACCTAGTAATGCAGAATTACTAAGGGCTAATTACTCTGTCTTGGCAGATATAATCAGTAGACAATTCCGCAAGTGTGTTTCTTTTTTGCACAGTATTTCATCTATAGATGAAAAGAGGCAATTTTTGCCTAGTGGCTGTCATACCACAAATGGAGTAACTCCAAAGATGCTCAATTTCTTCTTAGAATCCAAGACTGGAAAGCTATCAGGATCAGATAGGTCTCCAATAAAATAAATGTTTATATAAGAATGTTTGTAAAGTCAATTCTATGGATTTCTGAAATTTTTGAAAATCAACTATATGAGGCTATCTGAACAGTTGTCTGTTAATTCCTTTCCACTATTTCTAATTAAAATCTAGAAAACATCCTAACAGTAAGCAATGAGCCATGCAATTACCATAGGCCTCTGATTCACAAGCCAACTATCTCAAATCAAGTGTTTTTTTTTTAATAAAAAGGACTGGGTCTAAGCCTTGTATTACTAAATAATATATATAGGCACAATGCTTACATGAGAGTAATATATTAATCCCACTTTTGTATTAATAAGAAACTCACACCAGTGAAAACCTTAAATTTGTATAAAATAAATTCCATATCAATGTAAGAGATTATAATTTCAACCTTGTAACCATTATAAAGATTTCTTACCAATGTAAGATATAGCATATATATATATATATATATATATATATATATATATATATATATATATATATACTGGGTCTAAGCTTTGTATTTCTATATGAGTTATACAGGCACAATGCCTATATAAGAGTAATATATTAATCCCAATTAATTCCTGAGATTTAGCTCTCTAATTCCCTTCCTGTCTGAAGCTACATTTCTAAAGTATTTCTTAAATTACAGCACATGTATAATTTACAAAGTAACCAGAACCATCCACCCCAACATAAGGAACTGGGGCGATGATCTCCTTTTGTCTGCTTCCAGCTGAATTGGGGTGAAGAATTCCCATCTGGGGGCCCAAAGGGAAACAGGAAAATTGGCTTAGTCAAAGGAGAGCTAGCTGGCATCATTTGCCTTGAAGTCTCTATATATGGAGAAAGTTAATAGTTTAGCTGACACCATAACAGTTACAGTCCGAAAGGCTGGACAGGCAAGCTAGCTGTTCTGGAAAAGTTCTGGAAGCAAGTCCTTAAAAGAAGTAGCTTCGATGCAGTTGCAGTAGAATCAAGCACGAAGCTGGAATAGGAGATCCCAGAGACCTAGCATCCCCGAGTATAAATCATGCTAGGGATGAGTTTCTGTTCTTTCATCCTGTAACATATAAAACTTAAAAGCAACAGGTAGTTTTATAAAAACATTCACATGGAACATGTAGGGCAAACAGCTTTGTCAATGAAGATCAATAAAGAAAGGCCACTGCACTCTTCAGGTTAGTTTGATTACTTAAACTATATATAACTTATATACATGCTCTAATAAAGAATGGCATGTATTAAGTCATGAGAAATTATTACCCAATAAAATGTTCTTGGCTTTGTATTGACATTTTAGTCCCAGCCAGTTAAGTCCATATAAGAGACATAATACCATATATACATCACCCATTTGGTTGGTTGAGTTAGTCTCCCTTTTCTTCTGTGTCAACTAGTGCTTCAGGGGGTCTCCCTTTGTCATTTCTGATCTTTATCAACTTGGAAGGAACCCACAGCTTTTCTTTTCCTGTGGAAACATAAACATAACCTCTCCCCCAGCATAACACATTTCCCATTTTCCATTCTGATGTCATAATATCTTTAATATAAACAGGTTGATTTAGTTCAGAAGTTTTTTCCATCATCCAATGTCTCTCAGCAGCTGTGGTGTTTTGTTCATTAGCATTTAAAAATTTTAGAGTTAATGAAGCGCTATGTAATCTATCTTTTGGTGTTCTTATTGATCCCTTTTGCCTATTAAGCATCTCCTTTAGAGTTTGATTAGTTTTCTCCACAACTCCTTGACCCGTAGGATTATGTGATATGCCTGTAACATGTTTTATATTATAATATGTAAAAAAAAAACCTTCTCCATCTTATTAGAGGTATATGCTGGACCATTGTCTGTTTTGATTTGTATGGTTATTCCCATAATGGCCATGACTTCTAACAAATGTGTAATTACAGAATCAGTCTTTTCTGATGCTAAGGCAGTAGCCCATTGCAATCCAGAATATGTGTCTATAGTATGGTGCACTCTGTAAAATGAAAGACATCCATTGGCCAAATGTCATTTCTTTGGGTACCCTTAGGATTAGTTCCTGTAGGCAATGGAGTTTGGTTATATAATGAGCAAGTAGGGCATTGCCTCACAATTTCCTTGGCTTGTTGCCAAGTAATAGAGAACCCTTTCTTTAAACCTTTGCTTTTAACATGTTGTTTTTATGAAATTCTGCAGCCTTTAGCATGCTTCCTATCAATAGCTTGTCGATATCATTATTACCTTGTGCTAGAGGGCCTGGCAGACCTGTATGGGATCTTATGTGTGTTATATATATTGGGTTACTTCTATTTCTAATAATTTGTTGTAGTTGAAAAAATAATGAGGTCAATTCAGAATTATCTTGAATAAGTTCAGCAGTCTCTATGTGTAAATAACCCTTTCTGTATATTGAGAGACAGTTACAATATTAAGGGATTCCTGAAAATCTTACAATACCATGATTATTGCATATAATTCAGATTTTTGAACTGACTTATAGGGACTCTCAGCCACCTTACTTATGTCTTCTGATTTATATCCTGCCTTTCCTGATTTACTAGCATCAGTGTAAAATGTAGGGGCTCCAGATATCGGAGTTCCTTTTAAAATACGAGGGATAATCCAGTTAGTTCTTTTTATGAACTGAAGCCGCTTGCTTTTAGGATATTTGTTGTTAATCTCTCCCAAAAAGTTACTACATTTTTTTTGCCAATGTTCATCTTGTACCCATAACGAGGTAATTTCTGCGTTAGTAAAAGGTACAACAATTTCAGCTGGGTCCATTCCAACTAATTGTCTAAGTCTCATTTTTCCTTTCAGTATTAATTCAGAAACCTTCTCAACGTAGGTTTTTAACTTTTTATTCTGTTTATGAGCTAAAAATATCCACTCTAGGATATAATCTTCTCTCTGCATAAGAATTCCAGTAGGAGAGTGAGTAGGAGGTAAAATAACTAAGATGCAGGCCATTTTTGGATCAGTACAATCTAGATGTGTATCCTGCAGTTTTCTTTCTACTAAGGCTAACTCCTTCTCAGCATCAGGAGTCAATTTCCTAGGACTATTTAAATCTTTATCGACTTGTAAGGTTTGAAATAAATTACTTAGTTCTTGAGTGGTCAAGCCAATTGCTGGTCACAGCCAGTTTATATCTCCAAGTAGCTTCTGAAAATCATTTAGGGTTCTTAACTGGTTTCTTCTAATTTGTACCTTTTGTGGCTTAACTGTTTGTAGACTTATCTTATACCCTAGATAATTAATAGAATCTCCTCTTTGTACTTTTTCGGGGGCTATTTGCAGTCCCCACCAAGGCGAGATTTTCTTTACCTCATTAAACATTTTTTCCATGATATTAATATCTGAATCAGCCAATAAAATATCACCCATATAATGATAAATAATGGATTTGGGAAACCTTTTGTGAATTATCTCCAATGGCTGTTGTACAAAGTATTGACACAAGGTAGGACTATTTACCATTCCTTGTGGTAAGACTTTCCAATGATATCTCTTTACTGGGCAATCTTTATTAAAGGTAGGTACTGAGAAAGCAAACCTTTCCCTATCACATACATGTAGAGGAATTGTGAAGAAACAATCTTTCAGATCAATCACTATAATGGTCCAATCCTTAGGCAACAAGGAAGGCAATGGGATACCAGGCTGCAAAGAACCCATAGGCTGAATGATCTTATTAATTGCTCTGAGATCTGTCATCATCCTCCATTTGCCAGATTTATTTTTAATGACAAATAATGGAGAATTCCAAGGACTGGTAGACTCTTCAATATGCTGAGCCTCCAGTTGTTCCTGGACCAGCTGTTCTAATACCTGTAATTTTTCTTTTGTCATAGACCACTGCTCAATCCAAATGGGTTGATTAGACAACCGCTTTAGTGATAATGTTGTTGGTGTCTTGGTAGCAATGGCTCTTTGCGGTATAGCTAAATTGTCGGCCTCTACCATATGTTTATGAACAGCTTGGACAGTGTGAGACTGCCTTAAATAACGTTTCTTAACAAATTTTAAATTTTTATTAGGAGCCTGATGAATTTCATGATTAAACATTGACACTGAGGGGATATTAATCTGGGTTTTCCACTGTTGTAATAGATCTCTTCCCCATAAGTTAATGGCTATATCAGCCACTTGTGGCCTCAATTTTCCTAGCTGACCTTCTGGACCTATACATTTAAGCCATCTGGTGCTTTGTTTTATTTTGGATAAAGTTCCAAGTCCTTGAAACTGGATGTCTACTTCATGAAGTGGCCAACTTTCAGGCCAAGAATTTGGAGAAAAAAGAGTGACATCTTCTCCAGTGTCAACCATCCCCTCAATCTCAATATTATTCATTAGTATTCTTAGTTTTGGTCTTTGATCTTCTATAGAAGTTTGCCAAAATATTTGCTTTTGACTCTCTGTGAGGCTTTCTGAATTGTCTATAAAACCTTCCTCAGCCTTATCTGGTCTTACCACATTTGTTTTTGAAGCAGTGACATTTAATTTTCCTGGGAAAGAGAACTCTCTTTGTCTGGCATTGGGGCCTGCAAGAGGCCCCGCTGGAAGTTTTTTGGCAGGGTATTGCCCCATTTGTCTGTTGTTGCTCTACAATCCTTAATCAGATGTTGGCCTTTGCCACATCTTTGACAAATTCCAGAAAGCTTAGGCCCCCATTTAGTATTATTTTTATTTGTCCTGTTGTCATTTCTGAGATGAACCCATTTACCACAATTAAAACATTTGAAACCCTGGGTGACCTCTAGGTTTCTAGTTGCAGTTTTTCCTATGACTGACATATCAGCTGAGTGAGATCCAACATCAGCTGTGTATCTAATCCATTCATCTATTGATGCTGACTTTGCCCTCAGTGGTCTGATTACTTCCTTGCATTCAGCAGTTGCATTTTCAAAGGCTAAAGACTCAATTATTGCCTTTCTTGCTACTGAATCTGATATACTCCTTTTGACAGCTGAGGTTAGCCTTTGTAAAAAGTGAGGGAAGGTTTCTTTTGGCCCTTGTATGACTTGAGTAAATGGTTCAAGTCTCTTCCCGGATTCTGCAACTTTGTCCCAGGCATTTAAGGCTGACAATCTACACAATGCCAGAGTTTCTTCATCATATACAGTCTGCACCTCTAGTTCAGCAAAACAACCTTCACCAAGCAGTTGGTCTACAGAAATCTCTCTTCCTCTGGCTCTATTTTGTCGTGCTATCTCCTTCGCCTCATCTCTCCACCATGCAACCTATGGTAAATTTGCGGCAAGTTCTAACATAGCTCTTGCCATATCTTTTCAGTCTTAGGGGATTATTCTATTTTTAATAGCCCAAGAAGTCAGAATTTGTTTAACAAGTGGTGAGTGCATACCAAAATTAGTGACACTCTACTTAAATTTTCTCAGATCTAACACATCCATAGGTTGCCATTCAAATTCCTCATAACCCTGTGGGTAAACAATGTTTGGAGGTCTTTGTTGTTCAGTGACCGGATAGACCAAGGTGTGTTTTCTAATAACTCTTCGTTGACATTCTCTATTTACTTCTGTCTTAACCCTAGTATTTTCCTCAGCTGAAAATTTAAATTCCTCCCTAAAGGTTTGTATACATGCTTCATATGTTTCTTTATATTGTAATTGATTCCATTCTTCCTAGCTGTCGGTAGGGCATGAGACTCTTAATCTCAGGATTGTGAGTTCATGCCTCGCGTTGGACGCCAATTTATTGCGGTAAATCTCCTGTCCATAGGGAGTCCATAGAATAAAGACACAAGTAAATAAATATCAAATGAATGCTGCATGCCTAGATTGGGCAGATTTACCATTAAACTACACTATTCCCTGGCCATGAGAGTTCTTAATAAATTGCGGTTTCCTTTGTCAAGGTCTCCTTAGTCTTCTTCCTTCCACCAACTGCCAACCTCCTCTGCTTCCACCAACAGCCAACACCCCTCACTCCAACGGCTCTCCTGGTCTTATGCTCTTTCCCTGCCTCTGGCTCCTTCCACTCATCTTCCACTGCCCAATCACTGGCTGTAGACGTTATTTAACAAATTTAATTGGACAGAAGGTTTACAAGATTCACTCCTCCTTCGCAGCCCCTCCCAGAAGTGGAATTACCATGACAACAAGAGGCTAGGGCTATCCACCACACACTTCTGTCTTTTCTTATCTCTGGAGGCCCTACTGTTCTCTTCTGTCCATGGATGCACTTCTGTCATCTCCTCTCTCCGGATGCCCTTCAATTCATTCCTCACACTTTATACTCTTCTGTATTCTCCTCTCTCTAGATGCCCTTCTGTACTCTTTTCTCACTGGATGCCATTCTGTCCTTTCCTTTCCCTGGATGCCCTACTGTCTCCTCCTGTCTCCAGATGCCCTTCATTCCACTTATCTCTCTGGGTGTCCTTAAGTCTTCTGCTCTCTCTGGATGGGCTTCTGTACTCTCCCCTTTGTGGATTCTCTTCTGTTCTCTCATCTCTCTGGATGCCCTTCTGTTCTCTCTTCCCTCCAGATGTCCTTCTGTTCTCTCCTCTCTCAGATGCCCTTCTGTCTTCCCCTTTCTCTAGATGCCCTTCAATTCTCTCCTCTTTCTGGATGCCCTTATGTTCTCGCCTCTCTCCGGATGCTCTTCTGTCTTCTCCACACTCTGGATGGCTTTCTGTTTTCCCATCTCTCTGGATGACCTTCTGCCCTCCCCTCTCTCTGGATTCCCATTTTGTCTTATCCTATCTCTGGATGCCCTTCTGTTCTCTTGTCTCTCCAGATGCCCTTCTGTCCTCTCCTCTCTCTTGATGCCCTTCTGTCTTCTCTTCACTCTAGATGCCCTTCTGTCTTTTCCTCTCTCCTGATGCCCTTCTGTTCTCTCCTCTCTCTGGATGCCATTTTGTCTTCTCTTCACTCTGGATGCCCTTCTGTCTTTTCCTCTCTCCTGATGCCCTTCAGTCCTCTCCTCTCTCTGGATTCCCTTCTGTCTCCTCCTTTATCTGAATTCCATTCTAGTCTCTCCACTTTTTGGATGCCATTCTTTCTCTCCTCTCTCTGGATGCTCTTCTGTTCTCTCCTCTCTCTAGATGCCCTTCTGCTCTCTCTTCTCTCTAGATGCCCTTTTGTTCTCTCCACTCTCTGGATTCCCTTCTGTCTTCTCCTTGCTCTGGATGCCCTTATGTTCTCTCCTCTTTCTGGATGCCCTTCTGTTCTCTCCTATCTCTGGATGCCCTTCTGTCTTCTTCAAATTCTGCGTGGCTTTCTGTTCTCCACTCTCTCTAGATTCCCTTCTGTCCTCTCCTCTCTCTGGATGCCCTTCTGCTCTCTCCTTTACTTGGATTCTCTTTTTGTCTTCTCTTCTTTCTGGATGCCTTTCTGTTCCCTCATCTCTCTGGATGCCCTTCTGTCCTCTATTCTCTCTGGATGCCTTTCTGTTCTCTCGACTCTCCTGAAGCCCTTCTGTCCTCTCCTCTCTCTGGTTTCCCTTCTGTTCTCTGGTCTTTCTAGTTGCCCTTCTGTCCTGTCCTATCTCTCGGGATGACCAACTGTCATCTTCTCGATCTGGATGCCTCTCTCTTCTCCTTCCAAATGCATTTCTGTTCTCTACACTAGCTGGAAACCATTCTGAATTCAGCTATCCCTGGATGCCCTACAATCATTTTTTCACTCTGTATACCCTTCTGTCTTCTCCTCTCTCTGGATGCCCTTCTCTTCTCTCCTCTCACTGAAAGCCCTTTTGACCTCTCCTCTCTCTGGATGCCCTTCTGTCTTCTCCTCTCTCTGGATGCCCTTGTGTCCTCTTCTCTCTCTGTATGTCCTTCAGTCTTCTTCTCTCTCTGGAAGCCCTTCTGTCCTCTCCTTTCTCTGGAAGCCCTTCTGTCTTCTCCTCTCTCTGGATGGCCTTCAATTCTCTCCTCACTCTGGATACCCTTCTGTCTTCTCCTCTCTCTGCATGCCCTTCTGTCCTCTTCTCTTTCTGGAGGTCTGTCAGTCTTCTGCTCTTCTGGATGCCCTTATATTTTCTTCTCTTTCTGGATTCTCTTCAGTTCTATCATCTCTCTTGATGCCCTTCTCTTCTCTCCTGTCCCAGGACGCCCTTCTGTCCTCTCCTATCTCTGGATGCCGTTCTGCCTTCTCCTCTCGCTGGATGCCCTTCTATTCTCTCCTCTCCCTTGATTCTCTTCTGTCCTCTTCTCTCTCTGGACGCCCTTCAGTCCTCTCCTCTCTTTGGATTCCCTTCTGCCTCCTCCTCTTTCTGAATGCCATTCTAGTCTCTCCTCTTTTTGCATGCCATTCTTTCTTTCCTCACCTGGATGCCCTTCTGTCCTCTACTCTCTCTGGATGCCCATCTGTCATCTTCTCCATCTGGATGTCTCTCAGTTCTACTTCCAAATGTACTTCTGTTTATTACTCTCGCAGGATGCCCTTCTGTATTCAGCTATCTCTGGATGCCCTACAGTCATTTTTTCACTCTGGATACCCTTCTGTCTTCTCCTCTCTCTGGATGCCCTTCTCTTCTCTCCTCTCACTGGCAGCCCCTTTGACCTCTCCTCTCTCGGGATGCCCTTCTGTCTTGTCCTCTCTCGAAATTCCTTTCTGTCCTCTCCTTTCTCTGGATGCCCTTCTGTTTTCTCCTCTCTCTGGATACCATTTTGTCTTCTCCTCCTTCTGCATGCCCTTCTGTCCTCCTCTCTTTCTGGATGTCCTTCAGTCTTCTGCTCTTCTGTATGCCCTTATATTCTCTCCTCTTTCTGAATTATCTTCAGTTCTCTCATCTCTCTTGATGCCCTTCTGTTCTCTCCTGTCTCGGGATGCCCTTCTGTCCTGTCCTCTCTCTGGATGCCCTTCTGCCTTCTCCTCTCGCTGGATGCCCTTCTATTCTCTCCTCTCCCTGGATGCTCTTCTATCCTCTTCTCTCTCTGGATGCCCTTCAGTCCTCTCCTCTCTCTGGATTCCCTTCTGTCTCCTCCTCTCACTGAATGCCATGCTAGTCTCTTCTCTATTTGAATGCCATTCCTCTCCTGGATGGCCTTCTCTTCTATCCTCTCTCTGGATGCCCTTTTCTTCTCTCCTCTCTCTAGATGCCCTTCTGTCCTCTCTTTTCTCTGGATTCGCTTCTCTTCTCTCCTATCTCCAGATGCCCTTTTGGCCTCTCCTCTCTCTGGATGCCCTTCTGTCCTCTCCTCTCTCTGGATGCCCCTATGTTCTCTCCTCTCTATTGATGCCCTCCTGTCCTCTCCTCTCTCTGGATACCATTCTGTTCCCTTGTCTCTCCCGAAACCTTCTGTCCTATCCTCTCTCTGGATGCCCTTCTGTTCTCTGGTCTCTCTAGTTGCCCTTCTGTCCTCTCCTCTCTCTGGATGCCCTTCTGTCCTCTCCACTCTCTGGATGCCTTTCTGGCTTCTCCTCTCTCCCTATGCCATGCTGTTCTCTCATCTCTCCAGATGCACTTCTCTCTTCTCCTCTCTCTGGATGCTCGACAATTTTCTCCTCACACTTTATACTCTTCTGTATTCTCCTCTCTCTAGATGCCCTTCTGTTCTCTTTTCTCACTGGATGCCATTCTGTTCTTTCCTTTCCCTGGATGCCCTACTGTCTCCTCCTGTCTCCAGATGCCCTTCATTCCACTTATCTCTCTTGGTGTCCTTCAGTCTTCTGCTCTCTCTGGATGGGCTTCTGTACTCTCCTCTTTGTGGATTCTCTCCTGTTCTCTCATCTCTCTGGATGCCCTTCTGTTCTCTCTTCCCTCCAGATGTCCTTCTGTTCTCTCCTCTCTCAGATGCCCTTCTGTATTCTCCTTTCTTTAGATGCCCTTCAATTCTCTCCTCTTTCTGGATGCCCTTATGTTCTCGCCTCTCTCCGGATGCTCTTCTGTCTTCTCCACACTCTGGATGGCTTTCTGTTTTCATATCTCTCTGGATGACCTTCTGCCCTCCCCTCCCTGTGGATTCCCATTTTGTCTTATCCTATCTCTGGATGCCCTTCTGTTCTCTTGTCTCTCCAGATGCCCTTCTATCCTCTCCTCTCTCTTGATGCCCTTCTGTCTTCTCTTCACTCTAGATGCCCTTCTGTCTTTTCCTCTCTCCTGATGCCCTTCTGTTCCCTCCTCTCTCTGGAAGCCCTTCTGTCTTCTCTTCACTCTGGACGATCTTCTGTCTTTTCCTCTCTCCTGATTCCCTAATGTTCTCTGCTCTCTACTGATGCCCTTCTTTCTTCTAATACTTCTGGATGCCCTTCTGTTCTCTGGTCTCTCTAGTAGCCCTTCTGTATGCTCCACTCTCCAGATGCCCTTCTGTCCTCTTCTCTCTCTGGATGCCCTTCATTCCTCTAGTCTCTCTGGTTTCACTTCTGTCTTCTTCTTTCTCTAAATGCACTTCTTTCCTCTCCCCTCTCCGGTTGCCCTTCTGTCTTCTTCTCCATCTGGATGCCTTATCTCTTCTCCTCTTTCAGGATGCCCTTCTGTTCTCTCCACCCTCTATGCCCTTCTGTCTTCTCCTCTCTTTGGATGCACTTCTGTTCTCTCCTCTCTCTGGATGCCCTTCTTTTCTCTTTTCTTTCTGGATGTCCTTTTGACCTCTTCTCAATCTGGATGCCCTTCTGTCTTCTTCTCTTTCTGAATGCCCTTCTGTTTTCTCCTCTCTTGGGATGCCCTTCTGTCTTCTTCCCTCCCATGATGCCCTTCTGCTCTCTCTTCTCTCTGGACACCCCTCTGTTCTCTTCTCTCTCTGGATTCCCTTCTGTCTTCTCCTTGCTCTGGATGCCCTTCTGTTCTCTCCTCTTTCTGGATGCCCTTCTGTTCTCTCCTATCTCTGGATGCCCTTCTGTCTTCTTCATTTTCTGCATGGCTTTCTGTTCTCTCCTATCTCGGGATGCCCTCTGTCTTCTCCTCTCTCTGGATGCCCTTCTCCTCTCTCCTTTACCTGCTTTCTGCTTTTGTCTTCTCCTCTCTCTCAATGCCCTTCTGTTCTATCATCTCTCTAGATGCCCTTCTGTCCTCAATTCTCTCTGGATGTCTTTCTGATCTCTCTTCTCTTCAAAACCCCTTCTGTCCTCTCCTCTCTCTCTCTGAAAGCCCTTTTGTCTTCTCCTCTCTCTGGATGCCCTTCTGTCTTCTCCTCCCTCTGGATGCCCTTCTGTCTTCTCCTCTCTGCCCGATGCCCTACTCTTCTCTCCTCTCTACTGATGCCCTTCTGCCTTCTCCTATTTCTGGATGCCCTTCTGTTCTCTGGTCTCTCTACTTGCCCTTCTGCCTTCTCCTATCGCTGGATGCCCTTCTATTCTCTCCTCTCCCTGCATGCTCTTCTGTCCTCTTCTCTCTCTGGATGCCCTTCAGTCCTCTCCTCTCTCTGGATTCCCTTCTGTCTCCTCCTCTATCTGAATGACATTCTAGTCTCTCATTTTTTGGATGCCATTCTTTCTCTCCTCTCTCTGGATGCTCTTCTGTTCTCTCCTTTCTCTAGATGCCCTTCTGTCCTCTTCTCTATCTGAATGCCCTTCTGTTCTCTCTGCTCTCTGGATTCCCTTCTGTCTTCTTCTTGCTCTGGATGCCCTTCTGTTCTCTCCTCTTTCTGGATGCCCTTCTTTTCTCTCCTATCTCTGGATGCCCTTCTGTCTTCTTCACTTTCTGCATGGCTTTCTGTTCTCTGCTCTCTCTGGATTCCCTTCTGTCCTCTCCTCTCTCTGGATGCCCTTCTGCTCTCTCCTTTATCTGGATTCTCTTTTTTCTTCTCTCATCTCTCTGGATGCCCTTCTGTTCCCTCATCTCTCTGGATGCCCTTCTGTCCTCTATTCTCTCTGGATGCCTTTCTGTTCTCTCGACTCTCCTGAAGCCCTTCTGTCCTCTCCTCTCTCTGGTTTCCCTTCTGTTCTCTGGTCTTTCTAGTTGCCCTTCTGTCCTATCCTCTCCCTGGATGTCCTTCATTCTTCTGATCTTCTGTATGCCCTTATAGTCTCTCCTCTTTCTGGATTCTCTTCAGTTCTCTCATCTCTCTGGATGCCCTTCTGTTCTCTCCTTTCTCAGGATGCCCTTCTGTCCTCTTCTCTCTCCGGATGCCCTTCTGCCTTCTTCTCTCGCTGGATGCCCTTCTATTCTCTCCTCTCCCTAGATGCTCTTCTGTCCTCTCCTCTTTCTGGATTCTCTTCTGTTTCTTCTCCCTAGATGCCCTTCTGTGGTCTTCTCTCTCTGGATTCTCTTCTGTCTCCTCATCTCTATGAATGCCCTTCTAGTCACTCCTCTTTCTGGATGCCATTCTTTCTCTCCTCTCTTGGATGCCCTTCTGTTCTCTCCTCTGGATTTCCTTCTCTTTTCTGCTCTCTCTGGATGGGCTTCTGTACTCTCCCTTTTTTAATGTCATTCTGTTCTCTCCTGTCTCTGGATGCCCTTCTGTCTTCTCCCGTTTCTGCATAGCTTTCTGTTCTCCCCTCTCTCTGGATGCCCTTCTGTATTCTCCTCTCTCTGGATACCCTTCTGCTTTCTCCTTTCTCTGGATTCCCTTTTTGTCTTCTCCTCTTTCTGGATTCCCTTCTGTTCTCTCATTTCTTTAGATGCCCTTCTGTCCTCTTCTCTCTCTGTATACCTTTCTGTATTCTCCCCTCCCTGATGCCCTTCTGTTCTCTCCTCTCTACTGATGCCCTTATGCCTTCTCCTATTTCTGGATGCCCTTCTGTACTATGTTCTCTATAGTTACCCTTCTGTCCTCTTCTCTCTCTGGATGCCCTTCTGTTCTCTTCTCTCTCTTGATGCACTTCTGTCCTCTCCTCTCTCTGAATGCCCATGTGTCGTCTTCTCCATCCAGATGCCTCTCTCTTCTCTTTCCAAATGCACTTCTGTTCTCTACTCTCACTGAATGCCCTTCTGTACTCAGCTATCTCTGTATGCCCTACAATCAGTTTTTACTCTGGATACCCTTCTGTCTTCTCCTCTCTCTGGATGCCTGTCTCTTATTTCCTCTCACTGGAAGACCTTTTGACCACTCCTCTCTCTAAATGCCCTTCTGTCTTCTCCTCTCTATGGATGCCCTTCTGTCCTCTTTGTTCTCTGGATGTCCTTCAGTCTTCTGCTCTCTCTAGATGCCTTTCCGTACTCTCCTTTCTCTGGATAACCTTCTATCTTCTCCCCTCTCTGGATGCCCTTCAATTCTCTTCTCACTCTGGATACCATTCTGTCTTCTCCTCTTTCTACATGCCCTTCTGTCCTCTTCTCTATCTGGATGTCCTCCAGTCTTCTGCTGTTCTGGATGCCCTTATATTCTCTCCTCTTTCTGGATTCTCTTCAGTTCTCTTATCTCTCTGGATGCCCTTCTGTCCTCTCCTCTCTCCGGATGCCCTTCTGCCTTCTCCTCTCACTGGATGCCCTTCTATTCCCTCCTCAACCTGGAGGCCCTTCTGTACTCTTCTCTTTCTGGATACCATTCTTTCTCTCCTCACTCTGGATGTCCTTCTCTTCTCTCCTCTCTCTAGGTGTCCTTCTGTCTTCTCCTCTCTACCTATGCCCTTCTGTTCTCTCTTCTCTCCCGATGACCTTCTTTCTCCTCCTCTCTCTGGATGCCCTGCAATTCTCTCTTCACCTGGATACCCTTGTGTCTTCTCCTCTATCGTGATTCCCTTGTGTTCTCTGCTCTCACTGGATGTCCTTTTGTCCTCTCCTCTCTCTGGATGCCTGTCTGTATTCTCCTTTCTCCAAATGCCCTTCTGTCCTCTTCTCTCTGTGTATGTCCTTCAGTCTTCTGCTCACTCTGGATGCCCGCCTGTTCTATCCTCTTTCTAGATTCTCTTTTGTTCTCTCATCTTGCTGGATGCCCTTGGTTCTCTCTTCTCTCGGGATGCCCTTCTGTCCTTTCCTGTCTCATAATGCCCTTCTGCTCTTTCCTCTGTCTGGATGCCCTTCTGTTCTCTTCTCTTTCCAGATGCCCTACTGTCCTCTATTCTTCCTGCATGCCCTTCTGTCCTCTTCTCCCTCTGGATGTCCTTCAGTCTTCTGCTCTTCTGGATGCCCTTATATTCTCTCCTCTTTCTGGATTCTCTTCAGTTCTTTCATCTCTCTGGATGCCCTTCTGTTCTCTTCTCTTTCTGGATGCCCTTCTGTTCTCTTCTCTTTCTGGATGCTCTACTGTCCTCTCCTATCTCTGTATCCCCATCTGTCTTCTCCTCTTTGCGGTTGCCCTTCTCTCTTCTTCTCTCTCTGGATTCCCTTTTTGTCTTCTCTTCTCTCTGGATGACTTTCTCTTCTCTCCTCTCTCTAGATGCCATTCTGTCCTCTCCTCTCTCTGGATGTTCTACTATCTTCTCCTCAATCCGGATGCCCTTCATTCCACGTATCTCTCTGGATGTTCTTCAGTCTTCTGCTCTCTCTGGATGTGCTTCTGTACTCTCCTGTTTCTGGATTCTCTCCTGTTCTCTAATGTCTCTGGATGCCCTTCTGTTCTGTCTTCTCTCGGGATGTCCTTCTGTTCTCTCCTCTCTCTGGATGCCCTTCTGTCTTCCTTTTTCTCTGGTTGCCCTTCTATTCTAACCTCTTTCTGAATGCCCTTCTTTTCTCTCTTCTCTCCGGATGCCTTTCTGTCTTCTCCACTCCCTGGATGGCTTTCTGTTCTCCCAACTCTCTGGATGCCATTCTGCCCTCTCTTCTCTCTGGATGCCCTTCTCTGCTCTCATTTCTCTTGATGCCATTCTGTCTTCTCCTTTCTCTGGATGCCCTTCTGTCTTCTTTTCTCTGTGGATGCCCTTCTGTTCTTCCCTCTCTCTGGATTCCCATTTTGTTTTCTAGTCTCTCTGGATGCCATTCTGTTCTCTCGTCTCTCCGGAAGCCTTTCTGTACTCTCCTCTCTCTGGATGCTCTTCTGTCTTCTCCTCTCTCTGGATGCACTTCTGTCTTCTCCTCTCTCCCAATGCCCTTCTGTTCTCTCCTTTCTACTGATTCCCTTCTGTCTTATCCTATTTCTTGATGCTCTTCTATTCTCTGGTCTCTCTAGTTGCCCTTCTGTGCTCTCCTGTCTCTTGATGCTCTTCTGTTCTCTTCTCTCTCTTGATGCCCTTCTATCCTCTCTTCTCTGGATGCCCTTCTGTTATTTTCTCCATCTGGATGCCTCTCACTTCTCTTTCCAAATGACCTTCTGTTCTTTACTCTAGCTGGATGCTCTTCTGTATTTTGCTATCTCTAGTTGCCCTACAATTATTTTTTCACTCTGGATACCCTTCTGTCTTCTTCTTTCTCTGAATGCCCTTCTGTTCTCTCCTCTCACTGGAAGCCCTTTTGATCTCTTCTCTCTCTGGATGCCTTTCTATATTCTCCTATCTCTTGATGCCCTTCTGTTCTCTCATATCTCTGGATGCCCTTCTGTCCTTTCATCTCTCTGAATGCCCTTCTCTCTTCTCCTCTCTCTGGATGCAATTCTGTCCTCTCCTCTCTCTGTATTCCCTTCAGTCTTCTCCTCTCTCTGGATGCCCTTCTGTCTTCTCCTTTCTCCCGATGCCTTTCTGTTTTCTCCTCTCTCCCTATGCTCTTCTGTTCTCCCCTCTCTGTGGATGTCCTTCTGACCTCTCCTCTCTCTGGATCCCCTTCTCTCTTCTCCTCTCTCCGGATCCCCTTCAGTCCTCTTCTCTCTCAGGATGTCTTTGAATCTTCTGCATTCTTCATATGTGCTTCTGTTCTCTCTTCTTTGTGTATTCTCTCCTGTTCTATCATCTCTCTGGATGCACTTCTGTTCTCTCCTCTCTCTGGATGCCCTTGTGTCCTCTTCTCTCTCTGGATACCCATCTGTCCATTCCTCTCACTGGATGCCCTTCCGTTTTTTCCTCTCTCTGGATGCCCTTCTGTTCTCTCCTCTCTCTAGATATCCTTCTGTCCTCTAGTCTCTCTGGATGCCCTCCAATATCTTGTCACTATAGATTCCCTTCTGTCCTCTCCTCTCTCTCGAGTCCCTTCAGTCCTCTCCTCTCGCTTTATGACCTTCTGTGTTCTCCTTTCTCCCGATGCCCTTCTGTTCTCTCCTCTCTATGGATTCCCGTCAGTCTTCTCCTCTCTCTGGATGCCCTTCTGTTCTCCACTCTCTCTGGATTCACTTCAGTTCTCTCCTCCTTCTGGATGCCCTTTGGTCCTCTCCTCTCTCTGCATGCCCTTGTTTCCTCTCTTCTTCCTGGGTGCCCTTCTGCTCTCTTTTCTCTCTGGATGCCCATCTGTCCTCTTCTCTCTCTCTTTATGCCCTTCTGTCTTCTCCTCTCTCTGGATGCCCTTCTGTTCTCTCTTCTCACTTGATGCAATTCTGTCCTCTCCTCTCTCTGGATGCCCTTCAGGCCTCTTCTCTCTCAGGATGTCCTTGAGTCTTCTGCTCTCTCTGGATGGGCTTCTCTTCTCTCCTCTTTCTGTATTCTCTCCTGTTCTATCATCTCTCTGGATGCACTTCTGTTCTCTCTTCTCTTGGGATGTCCTTTTGTACTCTCCTCTCTCTGGATACCCTTCTGTCTTCTCCATTCTCTGGATACCCTTCTCTTCTCTCCTCTCTCTGGATGCCCTTTTGTCCTCTCCTCTCCCTGAATACCCTTCTGTTCTCTCCTCTCTCTGGATACCCTTCTGTTCTCTTCTCTTTCTGATATCCTTCTGTCCACTCCTCTCGCTGGATTCCCTTCTGTCTTTTCCTCTCTCGGAATGCCCTTCTGTACTCTCCTCTCTATGGATTCCCGTCAGTCTTCTCTCTTTGGATGCCCTTCTGTTCTCTCCTTTTCTGGTTGCCCTTCTGTTCTCTCCTCTCTCAACATGCCATTATGGCTTCTCCTCTCTCAAGACACCCTTCTGCTCCCTCCTTTCTCTGTACGCCCTTCTGTCCTCTCCTCTTTCTGGATGCCCTTCTGTTCTTTCCACTCTCCGGATGCCCTTCTGCCTTCTCCTCACTCTGGATGGCTTTCTGTTCTCTCCTCTCTCTGGATGCCCTTCTGTCCTCTCCTCTTTATGGATGTTCTTCTGCTCTCTCCTCTCTCTGGACGCCCATCTGTCCTGTCCTCTCTCTGAATACCCTTCTGTCTTTTCCTCTCACTAGATGCTTTTCGGCTGTCTCCTCACTCTCAATTGCCTCTTTGTGTTCTCCTCTCTCTAGATGCCCTTCTGTTCTCTCCTCTCTCTGGATGCCCTTCTGTCCTCTATTCTTTCTGGATGCCCTCTGTTCTCTCATCGCTTCAGATGCCCTTCTATCTTCTCCTTTCTCCTGATTCCCTTCAGTCCTCTCCCCTCTATGGATGTTCTTCCGTCTTCTCCTTACTCTTAAAGCCCTTCTGTTCTCTACTCTCTCTGGATGCCATTCTGCCTTCTCCTCACTCTGGATGGCTTTCTGTTCTCTAGATGCCCTTTTGTCCTCTCCTCTCTCTGGATTCTCTTCTTTTCTTTCCTCTCTCTGGATTCTTTTCTGTATTCTCTTTTCACTGGATGTCCTTATCTTCTCTCTTATTTCTGGAGGCCCTTCTGTTCTCTCCTCTCTCTGGAATCCCTTCTGTTTTCTCCTCTCTCTGGATGCCCTTCTGTTCTCTCCTCTCTCCGAATGCCCTTCTGCCTTCTCACTCTGGATGCCCTTCTTTCCTCTCCTCTTTTTGGATGTTCTTCTGCTCTATCCTCTCTCTGGATGCCCATATGTCCTCTCCTCACTCTGAATGGCCTTCTGCCTTCTCCTCTCTCCGAATGCCC
Source organism: Arvicanthis niloticus (assembly GCF_011762505.2). Taxonomy (NCBI): domain Eukaryota; kingdom Metazoa; phylum Chordata; class Mammalia; order Rodentia; family Muridae; genus Arvicanthis; species Arvicanthis niloticus. Next base: position 66,078 of record NW_023046131.1, read on the forward strand.
TTCTGTTCTCTCTTCTGTCTAAATGCCCTTCTGTCCTCTATTCTGTCTGGATGCCCTCTGTTCTCTCGTTTCTCCAGATGCCCTTCTGTCCTCTCCTCTCTCTTGATTCCCTTCAATCCTCTCTTTTCTCTGGATGTCTTTCTGTCGTCTCCTTTCTCCCGATGCCCGTCTGTTCTTTCCTCTCTACAAATGCCCTTCTGTCTTCCCCTCTTTCTGTATGCCCTTGTGTTCTCTTCTCTCTCTAGATGCCCTTCTGTCCTCTCCTCTCTCTGGATGCCCTTCTGTTCACTTCTCTCCCTAGATGCCCTTCTGTCCTCACCCCTCTCCAGATGCCCTTGTGTCTTCTCCTGTCTCTGGAGGCCCTTCTGTCCTCTCCACTCTTTTGATGAACTTTTGTCCTATCCTCCCTTTTGATACGCTTCTGTTCTGTCCTCTGTCGGGATGCCCTTCTGTTCTCTCATATCACTGGATCCCCTTGTGTCCTCTTCTCTTTCTGGATGCCTTTCTGTCTTCTCCTTTCTCTGTATCCCCTTCTGTTCTCTCCTCTCTCTAGATTCTCTTCTGTCCTCTCATTTCTCTGCATAGCATCCAGAGAGATGAGAGAACAGGAAAGAATCCAGAAATAGGAGAGAACAGAAGTGCATCCATTGTGAGAAGAAGATTAAAAAACATCCAGAGAGACAAGAGGACATAAATGCATCCGGAGAGAGAAGAAGACAAAAGGGCATCCTGAGAAAGGAGAGGACAGAAGGGTTTCCAGTGATAGAAGAGAACAGAAGGGAATCCAGAGAGAGGAGAAGACAGAAGAGAATCCAGAGTGAAAAGAGAATTGGAGGGCATCCAGAGATAGCAGAATACAGAAGGGCATCCAGACAGAGTAAAGAACCGAAGGGCATTTGGAAAAAGAAGAGAGAGGCATCCAGATGGAGAAGATAACAGAAGGGTATCCAGCGAGAAGAGAGGACAGAAGGGCATCAAGAGAGAGGAGAGGAAAGAAGGGCAACTAGAGAGACCAGAGAACAGAAGAGCATCCAGAAATAGGAGAAGACAGAATGGCATCAGTAGAGAGAAGACAAGAGAAGGGCATCGGGAGAGAGGAGAAGAGAGAAGGGCATCCAGAAACAGGAGAAGACAGAAGGTCATCAGAGAGCGTAGAGGACAGAAGGTCAACTAGAGAGACCAGAGAACAGAAGAGCATCCAGAAATAGGAGAAGACAGGATGGCATCAGTAAAGAGGAGAGAACAGAAGGGCATCCATCAGGAGAGAGAAGACAGAAGGGCATCCAGAGAGAGGAGAGGACAGAAGGGCATCCAGTGAGGGGAGAGAACAGAAGGGCATCCACAGGGAGGAGAACACAGAAGGCCATCCAGAGAGAGGAGAGGACAGAAGGGCATCAGAGAGCATAGTGGACAGAAGGACTTCCGGAGAGACAAGAGAACATAAAGGCATCCAGAGAGAATCTAGGACAGAAGGGCTTCTAGAGAGATGAGAGAACACAAGGGCACTCAGAGAGAGGAGAAGACAGAAGGGCATCCAGAGAGAGGAGACGACAGAAGGGCTTCCAGTGAGAGGAGAGAACAGAAGGGCATCCAGAAGGAGGAGAAGACAGAAGGGTATCCAGAGTTAAAAGAGAATTGTAAGGCATCCAGTGATAGCAGAATACAGAAGGGCATCCAGACAGAGTAGAAAACAGAAGGGCATTCGGAAAGAGTAGAGAGAGGCATCCAGATGGAGAAGATGACAGAAGGGTATTCAGAGAGAGGAGAGGACAGAAGAGCATTAAGCCAGAGTAAAGAACAGAAGGGCATCGGAAGATAGGAGAAGACAGAAGGGCATCCACAGAGAGGAGAAGACAGAAGAGCATCCAGTGAGGGGAGAGAACAGAAGGGCATCCAGAGGGAAGAGAACACAGAAGGGCATCCAGAGAGAGGAGAGAACAGAAGGGCATCCAGAAAGAGGAGAAGAGAGAAAGCATCCGTATGAAGAAGAGGACAGACAGGCATCCTGAGCGAGGAGAGGACAGAAGTGCATTCAGGGAGATAACAGAAGAGAAGGGCATCCAGAGAGAACAGAGGACAGAAGGGCATCTAAAGTGAGCAGAGAACAGAAGAGTATCAAGTAAGTGTAGAAGACAGAAGGGCATCGGAAGATAGGAGAAGACAGAAGAGCATCCAGAGAAAGGAGATAACAGAATGGCCTTTAGAGAAAAGAGAGAGCAGAAGGTCATCCAGAGAGAGGAGAGGGAAGAAGTGCATCCTCAGAAAAGAGTACAGAAGGCCATACAGAAACAGCAGAATTCAGAAGGGCATCCAGAGAGAAGAGAGGACAGAATGGCGTCCAGAGAGAAGAGAGAGCCGAAGGGCATCCAGAAAGAGGAGAGAACAGAAGGGCAAAGGACAAATGACAAAGGCAGATACACCCTTTTTAACATTATAAACAGTGGCTACCACTCCTAATTTAATTGTGTTGAAGCAGAGTAAACTCAAGAAAATACACATATGATTTAATTACATATACTCTCTTCTCAATAGATGAGGCATCTGTAAATATAGTAAATATAGCAAACATCTTTTCTATGGTCTGCATGCATAGTAAATTTTAGGAAATATAAAAGCATGTATAGAGAAAAACTGTAACATATGATTATCAAATTTGTCTAAAATGTTTGTCATGTAATAGGCCAAATTTAATAATTCAATAACCAATTTAATTGCTATGTGGAATAAAGAATAAACCTTTTATCTAAAATGTTTTTAGGATTTTATCATATAAACTTTATTTGTAAATGAAGAAAGACAAATCCATATTAAAGGTTTCTTTTGTCAAAGGGCTGTTGTGGAAATGTGAGTAGTAATAACGCAAACAGCCAACAATTTATTATAGTCTATATAATTTATCTATTGATGACTAACAGCTTACATTATTTTCAGCAATGCTATCTATCTTTTATTAATTAATTGTCAAGGGGAATTAGGACTTGCATCCCTTTGAAAATATCAAACAGAGGTTTAAATCCTCCTATGGTAAGCTTAAGATGAGGTTTTAGCCAATTAATATCTCTAAACAACTTTTAAAAATCACTAAGAGCAAATCAAGATTAAAAGTAAACCATTTTCTTTTTGCATGTACACTCACAAGCCAGAAGATGGCGTTAGATCCCCACCACAAATGGTTGTGAGCCACCATGTGGTTGCTGGGAGTTCAGCTTTAAAACAATTAACCATTTTCTGAGGCAATTATTTCTAACAAATATCGCTTCATGGGCTCTTAAAAATTATGAATAAATTTACTGACCGTAAACCTCTCACCTTTATTAGAAATGTAAAGGAATGGTATAAAAACATCTTTTATATCTATAATAATTCTATAAGCATTTACTGAAATGGCAGCTGGAGTAGGCAAGTTAGGCTGTATAAATCTTAAATTTGAACTTTATTTTGGATTAATTTAATAACCAATCTTTTTTAGTCCAATGAATATATCGGATAAAAGCCAACCTTATTCTCTAATAATTGTTACATATATTAGAGGAATCCAAAGCATCTCATTTTTAACAACTTTGAATATAAAGGAACTAAAACAATTTGAACAATATTTTATCAGCAGGTACATTTATATTCATGGAGGGAAGTAAGCATAATTTTAATGTCTCCAGCATAATCATAACTTTTAGCCCACAGACTGTTGTAAAGTCTTTGGGTCTTAGATTTATCCCTCTTCTCACAAGAAACAATGAAGACAAAAGATGAATTCCAGTAAACACATTTCTAGGACCTCGTTGTGAAGACCCAGGCCAAAAGAAGCTTTTGGCACCTGAGCTGCAGAGCTCAGTCTGCATTGTCTTAATTCAAATGTAAATGTGCTTAACCTCCCTCTGACCTGTTCTCTGAGGCTTGGTTAGGGCTGAACTGTGAGATTTTGACTTTAACTTTAACCTTAAACCTTAATTTTAAACTGTAAACTTTAAAAGACACGTGTTGTATCTTTTCTCTATAAACATAGGCAAATCAGAAATTTTCAAACTCTCAGTTGAACTACCAACTGTAGCCAATTGAATATTGGCAGTTTAACTATGTTTTTAAGCCTCTTTTGTAATATTAGAATATAACCATATTTTTGAGAAACAAAACCAATCTTTAACAATGTAAGCAATCTATTTTCTCTAAAATCAACACCAAGTAGATTACCCTTATGCTATAAAGTTTTGCTGCTACAAAACAAAGTGTAAAATTTAATGAAAAACTTGTAGCATTATATAAGTCAGGCTGCTGGCGGGTGCGCTGTGAGGACGGGGCAACCAAGTAACACTCAATAGCTGTAAACAATGGCAGCACTGCAGAATTTGAATGTACTGGCATGGGAACAGGCCAAGATCTAACTATGGCCCATAGTGGTATACTTATCCCCAAATCAAACATCAGTATCAGGAGACTCAGGGTCGTCATCTTGCAATCTAGCTTCATTCTTCACAATCTGCACCAGCCGCGTAGGGACCCAAATTGTATTGTCTTCACCTGTGGAATAAACACAAACAGCTCCCCTCCCAGGCCATGGCAGGGGCCTATCATGTCCCTGACCTTGGAGAAGGGCGGCAGCAAGTCCTGCCTTATTGAGGAGGCCTACCAGGCCGCAACAGGCTCTCAGCCAGTCTTGTAGCCCCTTGTTCCTACGAGGGACAATGGCTGCACAGCATTCAGCTGTGGCATTTTCAGAGATCATCTGTTCTATCACTGGCATTGTTTGCTCTTGTTCCAAAAAGATTCTGCCATAAAGGAGGGTCCTTTTGTCCTCCACTCTCTCTCCACCAGCCGATGGAGGGTCCTTAAATTTAACAGGCACTGCAGTAGCCCTTGTTTCTTTTGAGTACTCTCTCTTTTTACCAGACTCCTGGGTCTGCTTCTTTTGTCCAGGCCTTCTTGTCTGCTTCCCCTTTCCAGGCTCCTTGGCCTGATCTTTTTCTCCAGGCTCCTTGGCCTGATCCCCAGGCTCCTTAGCCTGATGCTGGCTAACACGCACTGTTTCTGGTATGCTAGGGTGGCCCTCTCCTGAAACCTCTTGACTTGCACTAATAGCTGAAAGCAAAAGCAATGCAAACAAGAGGCTAGCTAGTGGAGAGGCGGTGGTGAGTATAAGTCCGCTCGCAATGAAGGCTTCCACCCCAGGCATGTCTCTCAGAGACGTACCTTGTTCCTGTGGTCTCTTAACCCGCCCCGAGTCTCGGGGGTTCTTCTGTGGCACCTTGATGATCCCGGGCTTCTTTGCCAGATGTTCCGAGCCCCTCCATGTCCCCTTCGCCTGCGAAAGAGACATGTGAGGCGGAGTTCGGGTGATTACCACAGCGAGGCTTTATTCTTGTATAAGAAGAAGCCGAAAGACCCAAAGCCCAGAAAAGGTACTGCTTATATACACCCTAGAGTGACGTGTTCACTTCTGATTAGCTGTTCCCTCATTACCCATAATACGCCCCGGGATGGGCAGTGATTTGGCATGCTTTTTGCCTTTTGCACCTGAGCAGTCAGTTGTTAGGACAGGATACCTGCATCATCTTGTAATGGCTAATGCTGTCATGCTCACGAGGCTCCCAACAGGGCATCAAGAGACAGGAGAAAACAGAAGGGCATCGGAAGAGAGGAGAGAACAGAAGGGCATCAGGGAGAGAGGAAAAGACAGAAGGGCATCCAGAGAGAGCAGAAGACAGAAGGGCATCCAGAGTGAGGAGAGAACAGAAGGGCATCCAGATAGATGACAGAACATAAGGGCATCCAGAGAGAATAGAGGACAGAAGGGCATCTAGAGAGATGAGAGAACAGAAGGGCATCCAGAGAGAGGAGTAGACAAAAAGGGAATCCAGAGAGAGGAGAGAACAGAAGGGCCTCCACAGAGAGGAACAGACAGAAGGACATTTACAGAGAGGAAAGAACAGAAGAGCATTCAGAGAGAGGAGAAAATAAAGGGGAATCCAGAAAGAGGAGAGAACAGTAGAGCATCCAGAGAAAGGAGAAGATAGAAGGGAATCCAGAGAGAGTAGAGAGCAGAGGGGCATACAGAGAGAGTAAAGAACAGGAGGGTATCCAGAGAGGAAAGGACAGAAGGGCATCAAGAGAGTGGAGGGAACAGAAAGCCATCCAGACAAAGGAGAAGACAAAAGGGCATACAGAGAGAGGAGACAACACAAGGGCATCCCAAGAGAGGAAAGAACACAAGTGCATCCAGAGAGATGCGTGTACAGGAGAGAATCCAAAAAGAGGCTAGAACAGAAGGGCATCCAGAGCAAGCAGAAGACTGAAGGACATCCAGAGAGAGAAGAGGACAGAAGGGCATCCGGAGAGAGGAGAAGACAGAAGGGCTACCAGAGAGAGGAGAGAACAGAAGGGCTTCCAGTGAGAGGATAGAACAGAAGGGCATCCAGAGCAAGCAGAAGACTGAAGGACATCCAGAGAGAGGAGAGAACAGAAGGACATCCAGAGAGTGGAGAAGACAGAAGGGCATCCAGAGAGAGAAGAGGACCCAATGTCATACAGAGTGAGGAAAGTAAAGAAGGGCATTCTGAAAGAGAAGAAGACAGAAGGGCATCCACAGAGAGGAGAGTACAGAAGGGCATCCTGAGAGAGTAAAGAACGGATGGGTATTCAGTGAAAAGACAACTGAAGTGAACCTAGAAAGAGGGGAGGACAGAAGGGCAGCCAGAGAGAGGAGAGAATAGAAGGGCATCCAGAAAGAGGAGAGAACAGAAGGGTATCCAGAGAAATTAGAAGACATAAGGGAATCCAAAGGGAGGAGAGAACAGAAGAGAATAGATGAATAGGAGAGAACAGAAAGGCATCCAGAGAGAAGAGAGGACAGAAGCGTATCTATAGAGAGCAGAGAACACAAGTGCATCCAGAAAGACGAGAAGACAGAAGGGCATACAGAGAGAGAAGTGGACAGAATGGCATCCGGAGAGAGGAAAAGAGAGAAGGGCATCCGGAGAGAGGAGAGGACAGAAGGGTATCCAGTGAGAGTAGAGAACAGAAGGGCATCCAGAGAGAG
>NW_023046132.1:0-72960 GCF_011762505.2 Arvicanthis niloticus
GAGAGAATAGAAGGGCACTAAGAGAGAAGAGAGAACAGAAGGGTATCCATAGAGAGGAGAGGTTAAAAGGGCATCTGGAGATAGGAGAGAATAGAAGGACATCCAGAGAGAGGAGCGAGCAGATAAGCATTCAGAGATAGGAGAGTACAGAATGACATACAGAGGGAGGATAGAATAGAACGCTATCCATAAAGAGGAGAAGACAGAAGGGCATCTGGAGAGAGGAGAAGACAGAAAGGGCATCCAGACAGAGGAGAAGACAGAAGGGAAGCTGGAGAGACAAGAGAACAAAAGGGTATAGGGCGAGAGAAGCCAGAAGTGCATCCAGAGAGAGGAGAGGACAGAGGGCATCAAGAGAGAGGAGAAAACAGAAGGAGATCCTGAGAGAGGAGTGGTAAGAAGGGCATCCTGAGATAGGAGAGAACAAAGGGCACCCAGAGAGAGGAGAAGACAGAAGGGCATCTGGAGAGAGAAGAGAACAGAAGGGCATCCAGAGAGAAGAGTTGAAAAAAGGGCATCCGGATAAAGGAGAGAACAGAAGGGCATCCAGAGAGAGTAGAGAGCAGAAGGGTATCCGGAGAGAGGATAAGACAGAAGAGCATCCAGAGAGTGGAGAGAACAGAAGTGCATCCAAAAAGAGGAGAGAACAGAAGGGCATCAAGAGATAGGAGAGAACAGAAGGGTATCCCTAGAGAGGAGAGGACAAAAGGGCATCCAAAGAGAGCAGAGAACAGAAAAGCATCCATAGAAATGTGAAGACAAAAGGACATCCAGAGAGAGAAGTGGACATAAGGACATATCAAGAGAAGAGAGAACAGAAGCACATCCAGAGAGATGAGAGAACATTAGAGAATCCAGAAAGAGGAGAGTATAGAAGCCAATCAAGAGAGAGCAGAGGACTGAAGGGCATCTGGAGAGAGAAGAAGACAGAAGGGCATCCAGAGAGAGGAGAGTACAGAATGGCCTCCAGAAAGAAGAGAAGGCAGAAGGGCATCCAGATAGAGAAAAGAACATTAGCGCATGTAGAGAGAAAAGAAGACAGAAGGGAATCTAGAGTGAGGAGAGAATTGTAGGGCATCCAAAGAGAGGTGAAGACAGAAGGGCATCCAGAGAGAGGAGATGAAAGAAGGGCATTCAGAGAGAGGAGAAGAAAGAAGGGAATCCAGAGAGAGGAGAGAACAGAACGGAATCCAGAGAGAGGAGAGAGCAGAAGGGCATCCAGAGAGTGGAGAAGAAAGAAGGACATCCGGAGAGAGGAGAGAACCAAAGGGCATCCAGAGAGGAGAGAGCAGAAGGGCATCCAGAGAGAGGAGAAAACAGAAGGGCATCAGGAGAGAGGAGAGAACAGAAGGGCATCCAGAAAGAGAAGAGAACAGATTGGCATCCAGAAAAAGAAGACAGAAAGGAATCCAGAGAGAAAAGAGATGGGCATTCGGAGAGAGGAGAAGACAGAAGGGCATCCAGAGTAGAGAGAACAGAAGGGCATCCAGAGATAGGAGAGAACAGAAGTGCATCCAAAGAGTGAAGAGGACACAAGGGCATCCAGAGAAAGGAGAGAACAGAAGGGCCTCCACAGAGAAGAGAGAGCAGAAAGGCATCCAGAGAGAGGAGAGTGAAGAAGGGCATCTAGAGAGTGGAGAGGACAGAAGGGATCCAGAGAGAGGAGAGAACAGAAAGCCATCAAGAACGAGAAGAAGACAGAAGGGCCTCCATGGAGAGAAGAGGTCAGAAGGGCATCCAGAGAGAGGAGAGAACAGAAGGACATCCAGAGAGAGGAGAAGACAGAAACATATCCACAGAGAGAAGGGAACAGAAGGGCATCCAGAGAGCAGAGAAGACAGTAGGGCATCAGGAGATAGAAGAAGACAGAAGGACATCCAGAGAGAGGAGAGGACAGAATGGTCTAAAGAGAGAAGAGAGAGCAGAAGGGCATCCAGAGAGAGGAGAGTGCAGAAGCGCATCCACAGAAAAGAGTAAAGAAGGCCATACAGAGAGAGGAGAAGACAGAAGGTCATCTAGATAGAAGAGCAAACAGAATGGCATCTAGAGAGAGGAGAGAACAGAAGGCCATCGAGAGAGTGGAGAAGACAGGAGGGCTTCCAGAGAGAGGAGAGGACAAAAGGGCATCAAGAGAAAGAGAGGAGAGAACAGAAGGGCATTCAGAGAGAGGAGAAAACAGAAGGACATCCAGAGAGAGGAGAGCACAGAAGCCCATCTGGAAAGAGGAGAAGAGAGTAGGCATCCAGATGGAGAAGGGGACAGATGGGCATCCTGAGAGAGTAGAGGATAGAAGAGCATCCAGGATAGAAGAGAACAGAAGGGCATCCATAGAAAGGAGAGGTCAGAAGGGCATCTAGAGTGAGCAGAGAAAAGAAGTTCATGCAGAAAGGCGAGAAGACAGAAGGGCATTGGGAGATAGGAAAAAACAGAAGGGCATCCAGAGAGAGGAGAGGACAGAATGGCCTCCAGAGAGAAGAGAAAGCAGAAGGACATTCAGATAGAGTAGAGAACATTAGGGCATGCACAGGGAAAAGAAGACAGAATGGAATCTACAGTGAGCAGAGAATTGTAGGGCATCCAGAGAGAGGAGAAGAGAGAAGGACATCAGAAGAGAGGAGAGAAGAGAAGGGCATCGGGAGAGAGGAGAAGACAGAAGGGTATTCAGAGAGTGGAGATGAAAGAAGGGCATCCAGAGAGAACAGAAGACAGAAGAGAATCCAAAGAGAGGAGAGAACAGAAGGGCATCCAGAGGGAGGAGAATACAGAAGAGAATCCAGAGAGAGGAGCGAGCAGAACGGAATCCAAAGAGAGGAGAGAGAAGGGCATCCAGAGAGTGGAGAAGACAGAAAGATATCCTGAGAGAGGAGAGAACCAAAGGGCATCCAGATAGAGGAGAGAGCAAAAGGGCATCCAGAAAGAGGAGAAAACAGAAGGGCATCTGGAGTCAGGAGAGAACAGAAGGACATCGAGAAAGAGGAGAGGAGAGAATAGCATCCAGAAGGAGAAGACAGAAGGGAATCCAGAGAGAGAGAAGTTACCGGCATTCAGAGAGAGGAGAAGACAGAAGGGCATCCAGAGAGGAGAGAACAGAAGGGCTTCCGGAACGAGAAGAGAGCAGAAGGGCATCCATAGAGAGGAGAGAACAGAAGGGCATCCAGAGAGAGGAGAGAACAGAAGGGTATCCATAGAGAGGAGAGGACAAAATGGCATCTAGAGAGTAGAAAACAGAAGGGCATAAAGAGAAAGGAGAAGACAGAATGGCATCCAGAAAGAGGAGAAGTCAGAAGATAATCCGGAGAGAGGATAGGACAGAAGGACATCCAGAGGATGGGAAGACAGAAGGGATGACAAAGAGACTAGAGAACAGAAGGGCATAGGGAGAGATTAGAAGACAGAAGGGCATACAGAGAGAGGAGAGGACAGGAGGGAATCCAGAGAGAGGATAGTACATAAGGACATCCAGAGAGAAGAGAGAACAGAAGCACATCCAGAGAGATGAGAGAACATTAGGGAATCCAGAAATAGAAGAGAACAGATGCCCAGCCACAGAGAGCAGAAGATTGAAGGACGTCCAGAGAGAGAAGATGACTGAAGGGCATTCAGAGAGAGAAGAAGACAGAAGGGCATCCAGAGAGAGGAGAGGACAGAATGGCCTCCATTGAGAGGAGAGAACAGAAGGGCATCAAAAAGAAGAGAAGACAGAAGGATATCCAGAGTAAGAAGAAAATTGTCAGGAATAGAGAGAGAGAAGAAGACAGAAGGGCATCAGGAGAGACGAGAGAACAGAAGGGCATAGGGAGAGAGGAAAAGACAGAAGGGCATTCAGAGAGAGGGGAAGACAGAAAGGAATCCATAGAGAGGAGAAAACAGAAGTGGATCCAGAGAGATTAGAAAACAGAAGGGAATCCCGAGAGAGGAGAGAACAGAAGGGAATCCAGTGAGAGGAGAGAGATGAAGGGCATCCAGAGAGAGTAGAAGGCATAAGGGCATCCGGAGAGAGGAGAGAAAAGAAGGGCATCAAGAGAGAGGAGAGAGCAGAAGGGCATCCAGAGAAAGGAGAGAGATGAAGGGCATCCAGAGAGAGTAGAAGACATAAGGGCATCCGGAGAGAGGAGAGAAGAGAAGAGCATCAAGAGAGAGGAGAGAGCAGAAGTGCATCCAGAGAGAGAAGACAGAAGTGCATCCAGAGAGAGGAGAGAACAAAAGGGCATCCAGAATGAGAAGAGAACAGAACAGCATCCAGAAGGAGGAGAAGACAGAAGGGAATCCAGAGAGAGGAGAGGACAGAAGGGCATCCCAGAAGAGAAGAGAACATAAGGCCATCTAGGGAGAGGAGAGAACAGAATGGAATCCAGAAAGAGGAGAGAGTAGAAGGGCATCCAAAAAGAGCAGAAGACAGAAGGGCATCTGGAATGAGGAGAGAAAAGAAGAACATCAAGAAAGAGAAGAGTACAGAAGGGCATCCAGAGGGAGGAGAGAACAGAAGTGCATCCAGAGGGAGGAGAATACAGAAGGGAACCTAGAGAGAGGAGAGGTCAGAAGGGCATCCAGAGAGAGGAGAGAACAGAAGGGCATCCCGAGATAGGAGAATATAGAAGGGCTTTCAGAGAGAGGAGAGCACAGAATCCCATCTGGAAAGAGGAGAAGAGAGTAGGCATCCAGATGGAGAAGAGGACAGACAGGCATCCTGAGAGAGTAGAGGACAGAAGGGCATCCAGGATAGAAGAGAACATAAGAGCATCCAGAGAGAGGAGAGGACAGAAGGGCATCTAGAGAGAGCAGAGAACAGAAGTGCATGCAGAAAAAAGAGAAGACAGAAGGACATTGGGAGATAGGAAAAGACAGAAGCCATCCAGAGAGAGGAGAGGGCAGAATGGCCTCCAGAGAGAAGAGAAGGAAAAAGGGCATCCAGAGAGAGGAGAGAACATTAGGGCATGCAGAAAGAAAAGAAGACAGCAGAGAATCTACAGTGAGCAGAGTATTGCTGGGCATCCAGAGAGAGGAAAAGAGAGAAGGACATTGGAAGAGAGGAGAGAAGAGAAGGGCATCAGGAGAGAGGAGAAGACAGAAGGGCATCCAGAAAGAAGAGATGATAGAAGGGCATCCAGAGAGAACAGAATACAGAAGGGAATCCATAGAGAGGAGATAATAGAAGGGCATCCAGAGAGAGGAGAAGATAGAAGGGAATCCAGAGAGAGGCGAGAACAGAACAGAATTCAGAGAGAGGAGAGAGCAGAAAGGCATCCAGAGATAGGAGAGAACCGAAGGCCATCCAGAGAGAGGAGAGAGCAGAAGGGCATGAGGGAGAGGAGAAAACAGAAGGTCATCCAGAGAGAGGATAGAACAGAACAGCATCCAAAAAGAGGAGAGTACAGAATGGCATCCAGAAGTAGGAGAAGACAGAAGGGAATCCAGAGAGAGAGAAGAGACGGGCATTCGGAGAGAGGAGAAGACAGAAGGCCATGTGGAGAGGAGAGGACAGCAGGGCATCTGGAAAGAGAAGAGAACAGAAGGGCATCCATAGAGAAGAGAGAACAGAAGGGCATCCAGAAAGAGAAGAGGACAGAAGCGCATCCAGAGAGAGGAGAGGACACAAGGGCATCCATAGAGAAGAGAGAACAGAAGGGCATCCAGAAAAAGAAGAGGACAGAAGCGCATCCAGAGAGAGGAGAGGACACAAGGGCATCCAGAGAGAGGAGAGAACAGAATGGCATCCAGAGAGAGTAGAGAACAGAAAGGTATACATAGAGAGGAGAGGACAAAATGGCATCCAAAGAGAGTAGAGAACAGAAAGGCATCCAGAGAAAGGAGAAGACAAAATGGCATCCAGAGAGAGGAGAAGACAGAAGAGCATCCGGAATGAGTAATGAAAAGAAGGGCATCCAGAGAAAGGAGAGAGCAGAAGGGCATCCAGTGAGAGGAGAAAACAGAAGGGCATTCAGAGAGAGGAGAAGACAGAAGGGCATCCGGAATGAGAACAGAACAGAAGGGCATCCAGAGAAATAGGAGAGAACAGAAGGGCATCCAGAGAGAGCAGATAACAGAAAGGCACCCAGAGAGAGTAGAGAACAAAAGGGTATCCATAGAGAGGAGAGGACAAAAGGGCATCCAGAGAGAGGAGAGAACAGAAGGGCATCCAATGAAAGGAGAAGATAGAAGGGCATACAGAGAGAGGAGAGGACATAAGGACATCCAGAGAGAGGAGAGAACAGAGGCATATCTAGAGAGATGAGAGAACATTAGAGAATCCAGAAAAAGGAGAGTACAGAAGGGCATCCAGAGAGAAGAGAGGACAGACAGGCATCCAATGAGAGGAGAGATCAGAAGGGCATCCAGAAAGAGGAGAGGACAGAATGGATCCAGAGAAAGGAGAGAACAGAAAGCCATCCAGAGAAAGGAGAAGAAAGAAGGGCATCCATGGAGAGGAGAGGTCAGAAGAACCTCCAGAGTCAGGAGAGAACAGGAGGGAATTTAGAGAGAGGAGAAGACAGAAACACATCCACTGAGAGGGGATAACAGAAGGGTATTCAGAGAGCAGAGAAAACAGAAAGGCATCCAGGAAGTGTAGAGAATAGAACAGTATTCAGAGAGCTGAGTAGACAGAAGAACATCCAGAGAGAGGAGAGAAGATAAGATCAGAAGGGTATCCAGAAAGAGAGGAAGACAGAAGGGCATCAGAATGTAGAAGACAGATGGGCATCCAGAGAGAGGAGAGGACAGAATAGCCTCCAGAGAGAAGAGAGAAAAGAAGGTCATCCAGAGAGAAGAGAGGGCAGAAGGGCATCCACAGAAAAGAGTAAAGAAGGCCATACAGAGAGAGGAGAAGGCAGAAGGGAATCTAGATAGAGGAGAGAACAGAACTGCATTTAGACAGAAGACAGAACAGTAGGGCATCCAGAAAGAGGAGAGAACAGAAGGGCATCCAGAGAAGGAAAAGACAGAAGCAAATCCAGAGAGAGGAGAGAACAGAAGGTCATTTGGAGAGTGGAGAAAACAGAAGGGCATCAAGAGAGAGAGAAGACAGAAGGTCATCCATAGAGAGGAGATGACAGAATGGCATCCAGAGAGAGGAGAAGACAGAAGGGAATCCAGAGATAGGAGAAAACAGAAGGGCATGCAGAGAGAGGAGAGAGCAGAAGGGCATCCAGAGAGAGGAGAAGACAGAAGGGCATCCAGAGAGAGGAGAGAAAAGAAGGGCATCCAGAAAAAGGATAAGAGAGAAGGAATCTAGATGGAGAGTTGGACAGACGGGCTTCCTGAGAGAGGAGAGGACAGAAGGGCATCCAGAGAGAGGAGAGAATAGAAGGGCATCCAGAGAGAGGAGAAGACAGAAGGGCATCCGGAGAGGGGAGGGAACAGAAGGGCATCCAGAGAGAGGAGATGACAGAAGGCAACCAGAGAAATGAGAGACCAGAAGTGCATAGGGAGAGAGGAGAAGCCAGAAGGGCATCCAGAGGGAGGAGAGAACAAAGGGCATCCAGTGAGGAGAAGAAAGAAGGGCATCCAGAGAGAATAGAGGACAGAAGGGCATCCAGAGAGAAGAGAAGACAGAAGGGAATCCAGAGGGAGGAGAAGACAGAAGGGCATCCAGAGAGAGGAGAGGGAAGAAGGACATTCCGAGAGATGAGAGAACAAAGGGCATCCAGATAGAGGAGAAGCCAGAAGGGCATCCGGAGAGAGGAGAGAACAGAAGGGCATCCAGAGAGAGAAGAGAGCAGAAGGGCATCCTGAGAGAGTAGAAGACAGAAGGGCATCCGGTGAAAGGAGACATCAGAAGAGCATCTAGAAAGAGGAGAGAATAGAATGGCATCAAGAGAGAGGAGAAGACCGAAGGTATTCCAGAGAGAGTGGAGAACAGAAGGGCATCCAGAGAGCTCAGAGAACAGAAGGGCATTCAGAGATAGAAGAGGACACAACGGCATCTTATGAGAGGAGAGAACAGAAGGGCATCCACAGAAAGGAGAAGACAGAAGGGCACCCAGAGAGAGGAGAGAACATAAGAACATACCGAAAGAAGAGAGAACAGAAGCACATCCTGAGAGATGAGAGAACATTAGAGTCCAGAAAGAGGAGAGAACAGAAGCCCATCCAGAGAGAGCAGAAGACTGAAGGACATCGAGAGAGAAGACAGAAGGGCCTCCAGAGAGATGAAAAGACAGAAGGGCATCAAGTGAGAGAAGAGAACAGAAGGTCTTCCAGAGAGAGGAGAAGACAGTCGGGAATCCAGAGATAGGAGAAAACAGAAGGGCATCCAGAGAGAGGAGAGAGCATAAGGGCATCTGGAAAAAGGAGAAGAGAGAAGGAATCTAGATGGAGAAGTGTACAGAAGGGCTTCCTGTGAGAGGAGAGGACAGAAGGGCATCCGTTGAGAGAAGAGAACAGAAGGTCTTTCAGAGAGAGGCGAATACAGTAGGGAATCCAGAGAGAGGAGAGAAAAGAATGCCTTCCAGAGAGAGAAGAGTACACAATTGCATCCAGAGAGAGGAGAGAACAGAAGGGCATCCAGAGAGAGGAGAGAATAGAAGGGCATCCAGAGAGAGGAGAGAACAGAAGGGCAACCAGAGATAGGAGAAGACAGAAGGGCATCCAGAGAGAGGAGAGGACAAAAGGACATCCTGAGAGAAGGGAGAAAAGAAGCGCATCCAGAGAGATGAGAGAACAGGAGAGAACCCAGTAAGAGGAGAGAACAGAAGCCCATCCTGAGAGAGCAGACGAGTGAAGGACATCTAGAGACAGAAGTGGATTAAAGGCATCCGGAGAGAGGAGAACACAGAAGGGCATCTAAAGAGAGGAGAAGACAGAAAGGCATCTATATAGAGGAGAGAAAAGAAGGGCATCCAGAAAGAGGAGAGAACAGAAGGGCATCTAGAGAGAGGAGAGAGCAGAAAGGCATCAATAGAGAGGAGAAGACAGAAACACATCCACAGAGAGGGAAGAACAGAAGGGCATCCATAGAGCAGAGAAGACAGAAGGGCATACAGCGAGAATAGAGATTAGAACGGTATCCAAAGAGTGGAAAAGACAGAAGAACATCCAGAGAGAGGAGAGAACATAAGGGCATCCAGAGAGATTAGAGTACAGAAGGGCATGTAGAGAGAGCAGAGAACAGAAGGGTATCCAGACAGAAGAGAAGACAGAAGGGCATCAAGAGATACAAGAAGACAGAAGGGCATCTAGAGAGAGGAGAGGACAGAATGGCCTCCAGAGAGAAGAGAGAAAAGAAAGGCATACAGAGAGATGAGAGGGCAGCAGGGCATCCACAGAAAAGAGTAAAGAAGGCCATACAGAGAGAGGAGAAAGCAGAAGGCATGTAGATAGAGGAGAGAACAGAAGGGCTTCAAGAGAAGAGAGAACAGAAGGGAATACGGAAAAAGGAGAAGAGAGAAGGAATCTAGATGGAGAAGGAGACATACGGGCATCCTGAGAGAGGAGAGGACAGAAGGGCATCCAGGGAGAGAAGAAAACAGAAGGTCTTCCAGAGAGAGGAGAAGACAGAAGGGAATCCAGAGAGAGGAGAAAACAAAAGGGCATTCAGAGAGAGAAGAGTACACAAGGGCATCCTGAGAGAGAAAATCACAGAAGGGCATCCAGAGAGAGGAGAGAACCAAAGTGTATCCAGAGAGAGGAGAGAACAGAAGGTCATCCCGAGAGACGAGAGAACAGAAGCGCATCCAGAGAGATGAGAGAACAGGAGAGAAGCTAGAAAGAGGAGAGAACAGAAGCCCATCCAGAGAGAGCAGAAGAGTGAAGGACATCCAGAGAGAGAAGAGGACTAAAGTCATCCAGAGAGGAGAACACAGAAGGGCATCTAGAGGGAGGAGAAGACAGAAGGGAATATAGATAGAGGAGAGAACAGAAGGGCATCCAGGAAGAGTAGAGAACAGAAGGACATCCAGGCAAGGAGAAGACAGAAGCAAATCAAGAGAGAGGAGAGAACAGAAGGGCATTCGGTGAGTAGAGAGAACGGAAGGTCATCGGGAGAGAGGAGAAGACAGAAAGTCATCCAGAGAGAGGAGATGACAGAACAGCATCCAGAGAGAGTAGAAGAAAAATAGGGAATACAGAGAGATGAGAGAACAGAGGAGCATCCAGAGAGAGGAGATGACAGATTGGCATACAGAGAAAGGAGAGGGAAGAAGGGCATCCATAGTGAGGAGAGAGCAGAAGGGCATCAGGAGAGAGGAAAAGACAGAAGGGCATACACAGAGAGGAGAGAACAGAAGGGCATTGAGAAAGAGGAGAGAAGAGAAGGGCATCAAGAGAGAGGAGAAGACAGAAGGGAATCCAGAGAGAGAAGAGAACAGAAGGGCATCCAGAGAGAGGAGAAAGCAGCAGGGCATCCAGAGAGAGGAGAAGACAGAAGGGCATCCATAAGAGGAGAAAACAGAAGGGCATCTAGAGAGAGAAGAATGCAGAAGCACATCCAGAGAGAGGAGAAGACAAAAGGGCATCCAGAGAGACAAGAGAACAGAAGCGCATCCAGAGAAATGAGAAAACAGGAGAGAACCCAGAAAGAGGAGAGAACAAAAGCCCATCCAGAGAGATCAGAAGAGTGAAGGACACCCAGAGAGAGAAGAGGACTAAAGGACATCCTGAGAAAGGAGAACACAGAAGGGCATTCAGAGAGAGGAGAGAGAAGAAGGGCATCCAGAGAGAGGAGAGATCAGAAGGGAATCCGGAGAGAGGAGAAGACAGAAGAGCATCCATAGTGAGGAGAAAATAGAAGGGCATCAAGAGAAAGGAGAAACCAGAAAGCCATGCAGAGAGAGGAGGGGACAGAAAGGCATCCAGAAGGAGGAGAGAGCAGAAGGGCATCTAGAGAGAGGAGAAGACAGAAGGGAATATGGAGAGAGGAGAGAACAGAAGGGCATCCAGAATGAGGATAGAAAAGAAGGGCATCCAGAGAGAAGAGGAGACAGAAGGGCATCCTGAAAGAGAGGACAGAAAAGAGGGGCATCCAGAGAGAGGAGAGAACAAAAGGGTATCAAGAGAAAGAGAAGCAAGAAAGCCATTCAGAGAGAGGAGAGGACAGAAAGGCATCCAGAGGGAGGAGAGAGCAAAAGGGCATCTAGAGAGAGGGGAAGACAGAAGGGCATCCGGAGAGAGGAGAGAACAGAAGAGCATCCAGAATGAGGATAGAACAGAAGGGCATCCAGAGAGAGGAGTGGACAGAAGGGAATCCAGATGGAGGAGAGAACAAAAGGGCATCCAGAGAGAGGAGAGAGTAAAAGGGCCTCCAGAGAAAGCAGAAGACAAAAGGGAATCAAAAGAGAGGAGAGAACAGAAGGGCATCCGGAGAGAGGAGAGAACAGAAGGGAATCCAGAGAGAGGAGAAGACAGAAAACCATCCAGAGAGAGGAGAAGACAAAGGGGCATCCAGAGAGTGGAGATGACAGAAGGGCATTCAGAGAGAGGAGAGGACAGATGGGCATCCAGAGAGAAGGAGAGCAGAAGAACATTCAAAAAGAGGAGAGAAAAGAAGGTCATCCATAGAGACGAAAAGACAGAAGGACATCCAGAGAGAGGAGGGAACAGAAGGGCATCCAGAGAGAGGAGAGAACAGAAGGGCATGTAGAGAGAGGAGCCTACAGAAGGTCATCCAGAGAGAGGAGAAGACAGAAGGGGTACAGAGAGAAGAGAGGACAAAAAGGAATCTGGAGAGAAGAGAGACCAGAAGGGCATCCAGAGAGAGGAGAATAAAGAAGGGAATCCAGAGAGAGAAGAGGACAGAAGGGCATCCAGAGAGATTAAAGGACAGAAGGCCATCCAGCTAGAGGAGAGATCAGAAGGGCATTCAGAGAAAGGAGAAGACCGAAAGGCATCCAGAGAGAGGAGAGGACAGAAGGGCCTACATAGAAAGGAGAGAACAGAAGGGCATCTGGAGAGAGGAGGGAACAGAAGGACATATAGAGAGAAGAGAGACCAGAAGGGCATCCAGAGAGAGAAGAGAACAAAAGGGCATACAGAGAGATGAGAGGACAGAAGATAATCTAGAAAGAGAAGAGAACAAAAGGGCAAGCAGATATATGAGATCAAATCCAGAGAGAGGAGAGGACAGAAGGGCATCCAGAGTGTGAAGAGTACAGATGTGCATCCAGAGAGAGGAGAGGACCAAAGGGCATCCAGAGATAGGTGAGGACAGAAGGGCCTCCATACATAGGAGAGAATAGAAGAGTATCCAGAGACTGGATAAAACAGAAGGACATCCAGAGAGAAGAGAAGACAGAAGTGCATCTGGAGGGAGGAAAGAACAGAAGGGCATCCAGAGAGAGGAGAGAACATAAGACAATCCAGAGAGAGGAGAAGACAGAAGGGCATCCAGAGGGAGGATAGAACAGAAGGGCATCCAGAGAGATGAGAGTACAGGAGAGCCTCCATAGAGAGAAGAGAACAGTAAGGCAACCAGAGAGTTGAGAGGACAGAAGTGAATCCAGAGAGAGAAAAGGACAGAAGGGCATCCAAGAGAGGAGAGGACAGAAGAACATCCAGAGAGAGGATAGGACGGAAGGGGATCCGGAGAAAGGGCAGGCAGAAGGGCATCCTGAGACTGGAGAGAACAGAAAATAATCCAGAGGGTGGAAAGAAGAGAAGCAAATCAATAGAGAGGGGCAGAAAGAAGGTCATCCAAACTGAGGAGAGAACAGAAGGGCATCCATAGAGAGGAGAAGACAGAAGGGCATCAAGAGAGAGGAGAGGACAGAAAGGATACCGATAGAGGAGAGAACAGAAACCATCCAGAGAGAGGAGAAGACGGATGCCTTTCTTTTCTCTCTTCACTCTCGAGGCCATTCTGTCCTCTCCTCTCTCTGGATGCCCTTCTGTCTTCTCCGATTTCCCGATGCCCTTCTGCCTTCTCCTTTTTCTGTATACCCTTCTGTTCTCTGCTGTCTCTACATGCCCTTCTGTCCTCTATTCTCTCTGGATGCACTTATGTTCTCTCCTATCTCTGGATGTTCTTCTGTCTGCTCTGTTCTCTGGTTACCATTCTATTCCCTACTCTCCCTGGATGCACTTCTGTCTTCTCTGCACTCTGGATTCCCTTCTGTTCTCCCCTCCCTGTGTATGTGTTTCTGTCTTCTCTTCTTTCTGGATGCCCTTCTCTTCTATCCTCTCTCTAGATGCCCTACTGTCCTCTATTCTCTCTGGATTCCTCTCTGTTCTCTCGTCTCTGGATGCCCTTCTGTCCTCTCCTCTCTCTGGAAGCCCTTCTGTCTTCTCCTATCACCCAATGCCCTTCTGTCTCCTCCTATTTCTTTGTACCCTTCTTGTCTCTACTCTCTCTACATGCCCTTCTGTCCTCTTTCCTCTCTGGATGCCTTTATGTTCTCTCCTATTTCTGGATGTTCTTCTGTATTCTCTGCTCTCTGGATACAGTTCTATTCTCTACTCTCCCCAGATGCACTTCTGTCTTCTCTGCGCTCTGGATGCCCTTCAATTCTCCCCTTCCATTGTATTTGTTTCTGTCTTCTCCTCTCTCTGGATGCCCTTCTGACATCTCCTCTCTATGGATGCCCTTCTGTCTTCTCTTCTCTCTGGTGTGCTTTCTGTTCTCTCCTCTCTTTGGATCCCTTCTGTCCTCTCCTCTATCTGGATGCCCTACTGACCTCTCCTCTATCTGGATGCCCTTCTCTCCTCTCTTCTCTCTGGATGCCCTTCTGTTCTCTCCTCTCTCTGGATTCCTTTTGTCTTCTCCTCTCACTGGATTCCCTTCTCTTCTATCCTCTCTCTTGATGCCCTTCTGTCCTCTATTCTATCTGGATGACTCCCTGTTCTCTTATCTCTCCGAATGCCCTTCTGTGCTCTCCTATCTCTAGATGCCCTTCTGTCCTCTCCTCTCTCCGGATGCCCTTCTGTCTTCTCTGCTCTCTGGATGCCCTTCTGTTCTTCCCTATCTGTGGATGTGTTTCTGTCTTTTCCTCTCTCAATGCCCTTCTCTTCTCTCCTCTCTCTGAATGCCCTTCTGACCTCTCCTCTCCATGGATGCCCTTCTGTCCTCTCCTCTCTCTGGATGCCCTTCTTCACTCTCCTCTCTCTGGATGCCCATCTTTCCACAACTCTCTCTGGATGCCTTTCTGTCCTCTCCTCGATCTGGATGCCCTTCTGTTCTCTCCTCTATCTGCATTCCCTTTTTGTCGTCTCCCCTCGCTGGATGCCCTTCTCTTCTATCCTCTCTCAAGATGCCCTTCTGTCCTCTATTCTCTCTGGATTCCTCTCTGTTCTCTTGTCTTTCCGGATGCTTTTCTGTTCTCTCCTCTCTCTGGATGCCCTTCTGTCTTCTCCTCTCTTTGAATGCTCTTCTGCCTCTCCTCTCTATGGATGTCCTTCTGTCTTCTCTCTCTGGATGCCCTTTGTTCTCTCCTCACTCGGGATTCCCTTCTTCTCTCTCCCCTCTCTGGATGATCTTCTGTCTTCTCCTCCCTCTGGATGCCCTTCTGTCCTCTCCTCTCTCTGAATGGCCTTCTGTCTTCTCCTCTCTTCTTATACAATAATGTTTTCTCATCTCTTCGGCTTCCCTTCTGTCTTCTCCTCTCTCTGGATGCTCTTCTGTTCTCTCCTCTCTCCAGATGCTGTTCTGTCGTCTCCTCTTTCTGGATGCCCTTCTGCTCTCTCATCTCACTGGATACCATTCTGATCTCTCCTCTCTCTGGATTCCGTACTGTCTTCTCCTCTCTCAGGATGCCCTTCTGCTCTCTCCTCTCTCTGGATGCCCTTCTGTTCTCTTCTCTCTGGATTCCCTCCTGTCTTATCCTCTTTCTTGATGCCCTTCTGTTCTCTCCTCTTTCTGGATGCCCTTATGGTCTCTTCTCTCTGTGGATACCCTTCTGTCTTCTCTCTCTTAATGGTTTCCGTTCTCTCCTCTCTTGGGATCCCTTCTGTCCTCTCCTCTCTCTGGATTCCCTTCTTTTCTCTCTTCACTCTTGAGGCCATTCTGTCCTCTCCTCTCTCTGGATGCCCTTCTGTCTTCTCCTATTTCCTGATGCCCTTCTGCCTTCTCCTCTTTCTGTATACCCTTATGTTTTCTGCTGCCTCTACATGCCCTTCTGTCCTCTATTCTCTCTGGATGTCCTTATGTTCTCTCCTATCTCTGGATGTTCTTCTGTCTTCTCTGCTCTCTGGATACTGTTCTATTCCCTACTCTCCCTGGATGCACTTCTGTCTTCTCTGTACTCTGGGTTCCCTTCTGTTCTCCCCTCCCTGTGGATGTGTTTCTGTCTTCTCCTCTCTGTGAATGCCCTTCTCTTCTATCCTCTCTCTAGATGCCCTTCTGTCCTCTATTATCTCTGGATTCCTCTCTGTTCTCTCGTCTCTCTGGATGCCCTTCTGTGCTCTCCTCTCTCTGGATGGCCTTCTGTCTTCTCCTCTCTCTGGATGCCCTTCTGTCCTCTCCTTTCTATGGATGCCCTTCTGTCTTCTCCTCTCTCTGGATGCCCTTTGTTCTCTCCTCTCTCAGGATTCCCTTCTTCGCTCTCCTCTCTCTGGATGATCTTCTGTCTTCTCCTCTCTCTGGATGCCCTTCTGTCCTCTCCTCTCTCTGGATGGCCTTCTGTCTTCTCTCTTCTTATACCCTACTGTTTTCTCATCTCTTTGGCTTCCCTTCTGTCTTCTCCTCCCTCTGGATGCTCTTCTGTTCTCTCCTCTCTCCAGATGACCTTCTGTTTCTCTTCTTTCTGGATGCCCTTCTGCTCTCTCCTCTCTCTGGTTACCCTTCTGCTCTCTCCTCTCTATGGATTCCCTACTGTCTTCTCCTCTCTCAGGATGCCCTTCTGCTCTCTCCTCTCTCTGGATGCCCTTCTGTTTTCTCCTCTCTCTGGGTTCCCTCATGTCGAATCCTCTTTCTTGATGCCCTTCTGTTCACTCCTCTTTCTGGATGCCGTTCTGTTCTCTTCTCACTCCAGATACCCTTCTGTCTTCTCTCTCTGGATGCCCTTCTGCTCTCTCCTCTCTCTGGATGTCCTTCTTTTCTCTCCTCTCTCTCTGAATTCCCTTCTGTCTTCTCCTCTCTCTGGATGCCGTTCTATCCTCTCCTCTCTCTGGATGCCCTTCTGTCTTCTCCTCTCTCCAAATGCCCTTCTGTCTTCTCCTCTCTCCAAATGCCCTTCTTTTCTCTTCTCTCTTGGGATTCGCTCTTTCTTCTCCTTCACTGGATACCCTTCTGTTCTCTCCTCTCACTAAATGCCCTTCTGTACTCTCCTCTATCTAGATGCCCTTCTGTCTTCTCCTCTCTCTGTATGGCCTTCTTTACTAGTTTCTGTGGATGCCCTTCTGCTTGCTCCTCTCTCTGGATGCCCTTCTGTGCTCTCCTCTCTCTGGATGCAATTCTGTTCTCTCCTCTCTCTGGATGCCGTTCTGTCTTCTCCTCTCTCCAAATGCCCTTCTGTTCTCTTCTCTCTCAAGATGCCCTTCTGTTCTCTCCTCTATCTAGATGCTCTTCTGTCTTCTCCTCTCTCTGTATGGCCATCTTTACTCTTTTCTTTGGATGCCCTTCTGACCTCTCCTCTTTGGATGCCCTTCATTTCTGTCTTCTCTCTGGAGGGCATTCTATCACCTCCTCTCTCTGGAAGCCCTTCTGTTCTCTCTTCTCTCTGGATCTCCTTCTGTCTTCTCCTCTCTCTGAATGCCTTCTGTCCTCTCATCTCTATGGATGCCCTTCTGTCTTCTCCTCTCTCTGGATACCTTTTGTACTCTCCTCTCTCGGAAACACTTGTTCCCTTTTTTCTCTCTGGATGCCCTTCTTTCTTTGTCTCCCTCTGGATGGCCTTCTGTCTTCTCCTCTCTCATTATGTCCTTCTATTTTCTCATCTCTTTGGCTTCCCTTCTGTCTTCTCCTCTCTCAGGATGTCCTTCTGGTCTCTCCCCTCTCTGGAAGCCCGTCTGTCTTCTCCTATCTCCCAATGCCCTTCTGCCTCCTCCTATTTCTGGATACCCTACTGGTCTCTAAACTCTCTACAAGCCCTTCTGTCCTCTTTCCTCTCTGGATTCCTTTATGTTCTCTCCTATCTCTGGATGTTCTTCTGTCTTCTCTGCTCTATGGATATAGTTCTATTCTCTACTCTCCCTGGATACACTTCTGTCTTGTTTGCGCTCTGGATGCCCTTCAGTTCTCCCCTTCCTGTGTATGTGTTTCTGTGTTCTCCTCTCTCTGAATGCCATTCTTTTCTCTCCTCTCTCTGGATGCCCTTCTGACATCTCCTCTCTATGGATGTCCTTCTGTCTTCTCTTCTCTCTGGTGTGCTTTCTGTTCTCTCCTCTCTTTGGATCCCTTCTGTCCTCTCCTCTCTCTGGATGCCCTTTTTCACACTCTTCTCTCTGGATGCCATTCTGTCCTCTCCTCTATCTGGATGCCCTTCTGTCTTCTCTGCTCTCTGGATGTGTTTCTGTTCTCCCTTCTCTTTGCATGTGTTTCAGTCTTCTCCTCTCTCGATGCCCTTCTCTTTTCTCCTCTCTCTGGATGCCCTTCTGACGTCTCCTCTCCATGGAGGCCCTTCTGTCTTCTCCTCTCTATGGATGGCTTTCTGTTCTCTCCTTCCTCTGGATCCCTTCTGTTCTCTCCTCTCTCGGGATGCCCTTCTTAACTCTCCTCTATTTGGATGCCCTTCTTTCCTCACCTCTCTCTGGATGCCATTCTGTTCTCTCCTCTCTCTGGATTCCCTTTTTGTCTTCTCCTCTCTCTGGATGCCCTTCTCTTCTATCCTCTCTCTAAATGCCCTTCTGTCCTCTATTCTCTCTGTATGCCTCTCTGTTCTCTCGTCTCTCTGGATGCCCTTCTGTACTTTCCTATCTCTGGATGCCCTTCTGTCCTCTCCTCTCTCTGGATGCCCTTCTGTCTTCTCTGCTCTCTGGATGCCCTTCTGTTCTCCCCTGTCTGTGGATGTGTTTCTGTGTTTTCCTCTCTCGATGCCCTTCTCTTCTCTCCTCTCTCTTAATGCTCTTCCGACCTCTCCTCTCCAAGGATGCCGTTCTGTCTTCTCCTCTCCCTGGATGGCTGTCTGTTCTCTCCTCTCTCTGGATCCCTTCTGTCCTCTCCTCTCTCTGGATGCCCTTCTTCACTCTCCTCTGTCTGGATGTCCTTCTTTCCACAATTCTCTCTGGATGCCTTTCTTTCCTCTCCTCGATCTGGATGCCCTTCTGTTGTCTCCTCTCTCTGCATTCCCTTTTTGTCTTCTCCCTTCGCTGGATGCCCTTCTCTTCTATCATTTCTCTAGATTCCCTTCTGTCCTCTATTCTCTCTGGATTCCTCTCTGTTTTCTCATCTCTCCGGATGCCCTTCTGTTCTCTCCTCTCTCTGGATGCCCTTATTTAGTCTTCTTTCTTTTGATGCCCTTCTTTCCTCACCTCTCTCTGGATGCCCTTCTGATCTCTCCTCTCTCTGGATTCCTTTCTGTCTTCTCCTCTCTCTCGAGGCCCTTCTGTTCTCACCTCTCTCTGGATGCCCTTCTGTTTTCTCCTCTCTCTGGATGCCCTTCTGCTCTCTCCTCTCTCTGGATGCCCTTCTGTTCTCTCCTCTCTCTGCATTCGATTCTGTCTTCTCCTCTCTCTGGATGCCGTTCTATCCTCTCCTCTCTCAAAATGCCCTTCTGTTCTTTTCTCTCTCTGGATTTGCTGTCTTCTCCTTATCTGGATGCCCTTCTTTTCTCTCCTCTCTCTAGATGCCCATCTTTTCTCTCCTCTATCTAGATGACCTTCTGCCTTCTCCTCTCTTTGTGTGGCCTTCTTTACTCTTTTCTGTGGATGTCCTTCTGAACTCTCCTCTCTCTGGATGCTCTTCTTTTCTCTCTTCTCTCTGGAGGCCATTCTGTCAATGCCTCTCTCTGGAAGCCCTTCTGTCTTCTCCTATCTCCCAAAGCCCTTCTGTCTTCTACTCTTTCTGGATACCTTTCTGTTCTCTACTCTCTCTACATGCCCTTCTGTCCTCTATTCTCTCTGGATGCCCTTATGTTCAATCCTATCTCTGGATTTTCTTCTGCATCTCCACTCTCTGGATACCATTCTATTCTCTACACTCCCTGGATGCATTTCTGTCTTCTCTGGGCTCTGGATGCCCTTCTGTTCTACCCTCGCTGTAGATGTTTTTCTGTCTTCTCTCTCTGGATGCCCTTCTTTTCTTTCCTCTCACTGGATGCCCCTCTGACCTCTACTCTTTCTGGATGCCCATCTTCACACTCCTCTCTCTCGATGCCCTTCTGTCTTCTCCTCCATCTGGATGCCCTTCTGTCCTCTCCTCTCTCTGGATGCCCTTCAGTTCTTTCCTCTCTCTCGATTCCCTTTTTGCCTTCTCCTCTCTCTGGATGCCCTTCTCTTCTCTCCTCTCTCTAGATGCCCTTCTGTACTCTATTCTCTCTGGATGCCTCTCTGTTCTCTCATCTCTCCCGATGCCCTTATGTGCACTCCTCTCTCTGGATGCCCTTCGGTCCTCTACTCTCTCTGGATGCCCTTCTGTCTCCTCTGCCCTCTGGATGCCCTTCTGTTCTCCCCTCCCTGTGGATGTGTTTCTGTCTTCTCTCTTGATGCCTTCTCTCCTCTCCTCTCTCTGGATGCCCTTCTGACATCTCCTCTCCATGGATGCCCTTCTGTCTTCTCCTCTCTCTGGATGGCTATCTGTTCTCTCGTCTCTCTGGATCCCTTCTGTCCTCTTCTCTATCAGGATGCCCTTCTTCACTCTCCTCTCTTTGGATCCCCTTCTGTTCTCTCCTCTCTCTGGAATCGCTCTGTCTTCTCATTCTCTGGATGCCTTTCTGTTCTCTCCTCTCTCTAGATGCCCTTCTGTTCTCTCCTATATCTACATACACTTCTGTATTCTCCTCTCTCTATATGGCCTTCTTTACTTCTTTCTGTGGATGCCCTTCTGACCTCTCAACTCTCACGATGCCCTTTTTTTCTCTCTTCTCTCTGGAGTCCATTCTGTCAACTTCTCTCTCTTGAAGTCCTTCTGTCTTCTCCTATCTCCAGATGCTCTTCTGTCTTCTCCTCTTTCTGGATACTTTTCTGTTCTCTATTCTCTCTGGATGGCCATATGTTCTCTTTAATCTCTGGATGTTCTTCTGTGTTCTCCGCTCTCTGAATACCATTCTATTCTTTACTCTCCCTGGATGCACTTCTGTCTTCCCTGCACTCTGGTTGCCCTTCTGTTCTCCCCTCCCTGTAGATGTGTTTCTGTCTTCTCCTCTCTCTGGATGCCCTTTTGTTCTCTCCTCTCTCTGGATGCCCTTCTGTTCTCTCCTCTCTCTCTGGATTCCCTTTTTGTCTTCTCTCGATGGATGCCCTTATCTTCTCTCCTCTCTCTAGATGCACTTCTGTACTCTATTCTCTCTGGATGCCTCTCTGTTCTCTCATCTCTCCGGATGCCCTTCTGTTCTCTCCTCTCTCCAAATGCCCTTCTGTTTCTCCTCTCTCTGAATGCCCTTCTGTTCTCTCCTCTCTCCAAATGTCC
Organism: Arvicanthis niloticus; assembly: GCF_011762505.2. Classification (NCBI taxonomy): domain Eukaryota; kingdom Metazoa; phylum Chordata; class Mammalia; order Rodentia; family Muridae; genus Arvicanthis; species Arvicanthis niloticus. The sequence goes on from NW_023046132.1 coordinate 20,429, forward strand.
TTCTTTCTTCTCCTCTCTCTGGATGCTGTTCTATCCTCTCTTCTTTCTGGATGCCCTTCTGTCTTCTCCTCTCTCCAAATGCCCTTCTGTTCTCTTCTCCCTCTGGATTCGCTATGTCTTCTCCTTCTCTGGATGCCCTTCTGTTCTCTCCTCTCTCTAGATGCCCTTCTGTTCTCTCCTCTATCTAGATGCCTTTCTGTCTTCTCCTTTCTCTGTATGGCCTTCTTTACTCCTTTCTGTGGATGCCCTTCGGACCTCTCCTCGCTCTGGATGACCTTCTTTTCTCTCTTCTCTATGGAGGCCTTTCTGTCAACTCCTCTCTCTAGAAGTACTTCTGTCTTCTCCTATCTCCCGATGCACTTCTGTCTTCTCCTTTTTCTGGATACCTTTCTATTCTCTACTCTCTCTACATGCCCTGCTGTCCTCTGTTCTCTCTGGATGCCCTTATGTTCTCTCCTATCTCTGGATTTTCTTCTGTCTTCTGCGCTCTCTGGATACCGTTCTATTCTCTACTCTCCCTGGATGCCCTTTTGTTCTATCCCCTCATTGGATGCCCTTCTGACCTCTACTCTCCTTGAATGCTTTTCTGTCTTCTCTTATCTCTGGTTGGATTACTGTTCTCTCCTTTCTCTGGATCCCTTCTGTCCTCTCCTCTCTCTGGATGCCCTTCTTCAAACTGCTCTCTCTGGATGCCCTTTTGTCCTCTCCTGTATCTGGATGCCCTTCTGTGCTCTCCTCTCCCTGGATTCCCTTTTTGTCTTCTCCTCTATCTGGATGCCCTTCTCTTCTATCCTCTCTCTAGATGCCCTTCTGTCTTCTATTCTCTCTGGGTGCCTCTCTGTTCTCTCTGGGTGCCTCTCTGTTCTCTCATAACTCCAGATGCCCTTCTGTGCTCTCCTATCTCTGGATCTCTTTCTGTCCTCTGCTCTCTCTGGATGCCCTTCTGTTCTCCCCTCTCTCTGGATGTGTTTCTGTCTTCTCCTCTCTCGATGACCTTCTCTTCTCTCCTCTCTCTGAATGCCCTTCTGACATCTCCTCTTCATGGAGGCCCTTCTGTCTTCTCCTCTCTTTGGATGCCCTTCTTTCCTCACCTCTCTCTGGATGCGCTTCTGTTCTCTCCTCTCTCTGGATTCCCTTTTTGTCTTCTCCTCTCGCTGGATGCCCTTCTCTTCTATCCTCTGTCTAGATGCCCTACTGTCCTCTATTCTCTCTGGATTCCTCTCTGTCCTCTCATCTCTCTGAATGCCCTTCTGTGCTCTCCTCTCTCTGGATGCCTTACTGTCCTCTCCTCTCTCTGGATGCCCTTCTGTTCTCTCCTCTCTCTGGATGCCATTCTGTACTCTCCTCTCTCTGGATGCTCTTCTGTCCTCTCTTCTCTATGGATGCCCTTCTGTCTTCTCCTCTCTCTGGATTCCTCTATGTCTTCTCTTCTGTCTTGATGCCCTTCTGTGCTCTCCTCTCTCTGGATGCCCTATTGTCCTCTCCTCTCGCTGGATGCCCTTCTCTTCTATCCTCTGTCTAGATGCCCTACTGTCCTCTATTCTCTCTGGATTCCTCTCTGTCCTCTCATCTCTCTGGATGCCCTTCTGTGCTCTCCTCTCTCTGGATGCCTTACTGTCCTCTCCTCTCTCTGGATGCCCTTCTGTTCTCTCTTCTCTCTGGATGCCATTCTGTCCTCTCCTCTCTCTGGATGCTCTTCTGTCCTCTCTTCTCTATGGATGCCCTTCTGTCTTCTCCTCTCTCTGGATTCCTCTATGTCTTCTCTTCTGTCTTGATGCCCTTCTGTGCTCTCCTCTCTCTGGATGCCCTACTGTCCTCTCCTCTCTCTGGATGCCCTTCTGTTCTCTCATCTCTTCAGCTTCCCTTCTGTATTCTCCTCTCTCTAGATGCACTTCTGGTCGCTCCTCTCTCTGGATGCTCTTCTGTTCTCTCCTCTCTCCGGATGCCCTTTTTTCTTCTCCTCTTTCTGGTTGCCGTTCTGCTCTCTCCTCTCTCTGGATGCCCTTCTGCACTCTCCTCTCTCCGGATGTCCTACTGTCTTCTCCGTTCTCTGGATTCAGTTTTATCCTCTCCTCTCTCTGCATGCCCTTCTGTGTTCTCATTTCTCTGGATTCGCTCTGTCTTCTCTTTTTCTGGATGCCCTTCTGTTCTCTCCTCTTTCTGGATGCACTTCTGTTCTCTACTCTTTCTGGATGCACTTCTTTTCTCTTCTCTATCTAGGTGCCCTTCTGTCTTCCCCTCTCTCTGTATGGCCTTCTGTACTATTTTATGTAGATGCCTTTCTTTCCTCTACTGTCTCTGGATGCCCTTCTGCTCTCTCCTCTCTCTGGATGCCCTTCTGTTCTCTCCTCTCTTGGATGCCCTTCTGTCCTCTTTTCCCTCTGGATGCCCTTCAGTTCTCTCCTCTCTTCAGATGCCCTTCTGTGCTCTCCTCTCTCTGGATGCCTTACTGTCCTCTCCTCTCTCTGGATGCCCTTCTGTTCTCTCCTCTCTCTGGATGCCATTCTGTACTCTCCTCTCTCTGGATGCTCTTCTGTCCTCTCTTCTCTATGGATGCCCTTCTGTCTTCTCCTCTCTCTGGATTCCTCTATGTCTTCTCTTCTGTCTTGATGCCCTTCTGTGCTCTCCTCTCTCTGGATGCCCTATTGTCCTCTCCTCTCGCTGGATGCCCTTCTCTTCTATCCTCTGTCTAGATGCCCTACTGTCCTCTATTCTCTCTGGATTCCTCTCTGTCCTCTCATCTCTCTGAATGCCCTTCTGTGCTCTCCTCTCTCTGGATGCCTTACTGTCCTCTCCTCTCTCTGGATGCCCTTCTGTTCTCTCTTCTCTCTGGATGCCATTCTGTCCTCTCCTCTCTCTGGATACTCTTCTGTCCTCTCTTCTCTATGGATGCCCTTCTGTCTTCTCCTCTCTCTGGATTCCTCTATGTCTTCTCTTCTGTCTTGATGCCCTTCTGTGCTCTCCTCTCTCTGGATGCCCTACTGTCCTCTCCTCTCTCTGGATGCCCTTCTGTTCTCTCATCTCTTCAGCTTCCCTTCTGTATTCTCCTCTCTCTAGATGCACTTCTGGTCGCTCCTCTCTCTGGATGCTCTTCTGTTCTCTCCTCTCTCCGAATGCCCTTTTTTCTTCTCCTCTTTCTGGTTGCCGTTCTGCTCTCTCCTCTCTCTGGATGCCCTTCTGCACTCTCCTCTCTCCGGATGTCCTACTGTCTTCTCCGTTCTCTGGATTCAGTTTTATCCTCTCCTCTCTCTGCATGCCCTTCTGTGTTCTCATTTCTCTGGATTCGCTCTGTCTTCTCTTTTTCTGGATGCCCTTCTGTTCTCTCCTCTTTCTGGATGCACTTCTGTTCTCTACTCTTTCTGGATGCACTTCTTTTCTCTTCTCTATCTAGGTGCCCTTCTGTCTTCCCCTCTCTCTGTATGGCCTTCTGTACTATTTTATGTAGATGCCTTTCTTTCCTCTACTGTCTCTGGATGCCCTTCTGCTCTCTCCTCTCTCTGGATGCACTTCTGTTCTCTCCTCTCTTGGATGCCCTTCTGTCCTCTTTTCCCTCTGGATGCCCTTCAGTTCTCTCCTCTCTTCAGATGCCCTTCTGTCTTCTCCTCTCTCTGGATGCCCTTCTGTGCTCTCCTCCCTCTGGATGCCCTTCAGTTCGCTCCTCTCTTTGGGTGCCCTTCTGTCTTCTCATCTTTCTGGGTGCTCTTCTGCTCTCTCCTCTCTCTGGATACCCTTCTGTTCTCTCCTTTCTCCGGATGACCTACTTTCTTCTCCTCTCTCTGGATTTCCTTCTGCTCTCTCCTCTCTGGATGTGTTTCTGTTCTCTCTTCCTTCTGGATTCCCTTCTGTCTTCTCCTCTCTATTGATGACCTGTTCTCTCCTCTCTCCAGATGCCCTTCAGGTTTCTCCTCTCTCTGGGTGCCCGTCTGTTCTCTCCTCTCTCTGGATGCCCTTCTATCCTCTCCTCTCTCTGGATGCCCTTCTGTTCTCTCCTCTCTATGGATTCCCTTATGTCTTCTCCTCTCTCTGGATTCTCTTCTGTTCTGTCCTCTCTCTGGATTCCCTTGTCTTTTCCTCTCTCTTGATGCCGTTCTATCCTCTCCTCTTTCTGGATGCCCTTCTGTCTTCTCTCTCTGAATGCACTTCTGTTCTCTCCTCTCTCTGGAGTCCTTATATTTTTTCTCTTCTCTCTCAATGCCCTTCTGTCTTCTCCTCTCTCTGGATGACCTTCTGTCTTCTCCTCTATCCCAATGCCCTTCTGTTTTCTCCTCTCTACGAATGCTTTTCTGTTCTCTCCTCTCTCTCTTGATTCGCTTCTGTCTTCTCCTTCTCTAGATGCCCTTCTGTTCTCTCCTCTTCCTTGGTACCCTTCTGTTCTCTCCTCTATCTATATGCCTTTCTGTCTTCTCTAGATAGATGCCGTTCTGTTCTCTTGTCTTACTGGATGCCTTTCTCTCCTCTCCTCTCTCTGGATGTCCTTCTGAATTCTGCTCTCTCTGGATAGGCTTCTATTCTCTCCTCTTTCTGGATTCTCTTCTGTTCTATCATCTCTCTGGATGCGCTTCTGTTCTCTCTTCTCTCGGGATGTCCTTTTGTCCTCTCCTCTCTCTGGATGCCCTTCTGTCTTTTCCTTTCCTGGTTGCCATTCTGTTCTCTCCTCTATCTGGATGCCCTTTTGTCCTTTCTTCTCTCAGGATACCCTTCTGTTCTATCCTTTCTCTGGATGCCCTTGTGTCCACTTCTCTCTCTGGATGACCTTCTGTTCTCTCCTCTCATTGGATTCCCTTCTGTCTTTTGCTCTCTCTGGATGACTTTCTGTTCTCTTCTCTCCCTGGATGCCCTTCTGTCCTCTCCTCTCTGAGGTTGCCCATCTGTCCTCTTCTCCATCTAGATTCCTTCTCTCTTCTCCTTGTTCCGGATGCCCTTCTGTTCTCTCCTCTCTCTGGAATCCCTTCTGTTCTCTCTTCTATCTAGATGCTCTTCTGTATTCTCCTCTCTCTGTATGGCCTTCTTTACTCTTTTTTGTGGATGCCCTTCTGCCCTCTCCTCTCTCTTTATGCCCTTCTTTCCTCACTTCTCTCTTGAAGGCCATTTTGTCCACTCCTCTCTCTGGATGCCCTTCTGTCTTATCCTATCTCCGGATGCCCTTCTTTCTTCTCCTATTTCCCGATGCCCTTCTGTTCTCTGCTCTCTCTACATGCCCTTCTGTCCTCTATTCTCTCTGCATGACCTTATGTTCTCTACTCTCTCTGGATGTTCTTCTGTTCTCTCTCTGGATGTCTTTCTGACCTCTTATCTCGATGGATGTCCTTCTTCACACTCCTCTCTCTGGATGCCCTTCTGTTCTCTCTTCTTTCTGGATGCTTTTCTGTCCTCTCCTCTCTGGATGCCCTTCTGTTCTCTCCTCTCTCTAGATTCCCTTTTTGTCTTCTCCTCTCTCTAGATTCCCTTCTGTCCCCTATTTTCTCTGGATTCCTCTCTGTTCTCTCGTCTCTCTGGGTGCCCTTCTGTGCTCTCCTTTCTCTGGATGGCCTTCAGTCCTCTGTTCTCTCTGGATACCCTTCTGTCATCTCCTCTCTCCCTATGCCCTTCTGTTCTCTAGTCTCTCCTGATGCCCTTCTGTCTTCTCCTCTCTCTGGATGCCCGACAATTTTTTCCTCATTCTGGATAACTTTCTGTCTTCTCTTCTCTCTAGGTGCCCTTCTGTTCTCTCCATTCAATGGATGCCATTCTGTCCTCTCCTCTCTCTGGGTGCCCTTCTGTCTTTTTCTATCTCCAGATGCCCTTCAGTCCTCTTTTCTCTTTGGATGTTCTTCAGTATTCTGCACTCTGTGGATGGGCTTGTGTTCTCTCCTCTTTCTGGATTCTCTAATGTTCTCTCATCTCTCTGGATGTGCTTCTGTTCTCTCTTTTCTCGTGATGTCCTTATGTCATCTCCTCTCTCTAGATGCCCTTCTGTCTTCTCCTTTCTCTGGATGCCCTTCTGTTCTCTCCTCTCTCTGGATGCCTGTTTGTCCTCTTCTCTCTATGGATACCCTTCTGTTCTCTCCTCTCTCTGGATGCACTTCTGTTTTCTCATCTCTCTGGATGCCCTTCTGTTCTCTTCTCTCTCTGGATGACCTTCTGTTTTTTCCTCTCTCTGGATTCCCTTCTGCTCTTTCCTCTCTTTGAATACCCTTCTGTTCTCTCCTCTCTCTGGATTCCCTTCTGTCTCCTCCTCTCTCGGATGCACTTCTGTCCTCTCCTCTCTCTGGATTCCCTTCTGACTTCTCCTTTCTCTGGATGCACTTCTGTCTTCTCCTCTCTCTGGATATCCTACAATTCTCTCCTCAATCTAGATTCCCTTCTGTCTTCTCCTTCTCTGGATGCCCTTCTGTTCTCTCCTCCAAAAGGATGCCCTTCTATCCTCTTCTCTCTCTGGATGCCCCTCTGTATTTTCCTCTCTATGAATGCCCTTTTGTCCTTTTCCCTCTCTGGATGTCCTTCAGTCTTCTGCTCTCCTTTGATGCCCTTCTGTTCTCTCCTTTTTCTGGATTCTCTTCTGTTCTCTCTTCTCCCTGTATGCCCTTCTGTTCTGTACTCTCCGTGGATGCCCTTCTGTCCTCTCCTCTCAATGGATACCCTTCTGTTCTCTCCTCTCTCTGGATGCCCTTCTGTTCTCTCCACTCTCTGGATGCCCTGCTTTCCTCTCCTCTCTCTGGATACCTTTCTGTTCTCTCCTCTATCTGGATGCCCATCGTCCTCTCCACTCTCGGGATGCCCTTCTGTCCTCTCCTTTTCTGGATGTCTTTCTGTTCTCGCCTTTCTCTGGATGGCCTTCGGGCTTCTCCTCTCTCTGAATGCTCTTCAGTTCTCTCCTCTCTCTGGATTCGCTTCTGTCTTCTTTTCCGGATTTCCTTCTTTTCTGACTGCTTTCTGGATGCCCTTCTGTTCTCTCCTCTTTCTAGATGCTCTTCTGTTTTCTCCTCTCTCTGTTTGGCCTTCTGTACTCTTTTCTGTGGATGCCCTTCTTTTCTCTCCTCTCTAAGGATGCCCTTCTGTCTTCTCTTATCTCCAGATGCCCTTCTGTCTTCTCCTCGTTCTGAATACACTTCTGTTCTCTGATCTCTCTAGATGCCCTTTTGTCCTCTCCTCTTTCTGTATGCCTTTCTGTTCTCTTCTCTACTTGATGCCTTTAAGTTATCTCCTTTCTCAGGATGCCCGTCTGTGTTCTTCTCCATCTGGATGCCTTCTCTTTTCTCATCTTTCTGGATGCCCTTCTGTTGTCTCCTCTATCTGAAAGCACTTCTGTTTTTTCCTCACTCTGAATGCCCTTCTGTTCTAGCATCTCTCTGGAATCCCTTCTGTCCTCTCCTCTATCTGGGTGCCCTTCTGTATTCTCCTCCCTTTTGATGCCCTTCTTCACTCTCCTCTCTCTGGAAGCCTTTCTGACCTCTCCTCTCCATGGATGCCATTCTGTTCTCTCCTCTCACTGGATGCCCTTCTGTTCTCTCCTCTCTAAGGATGACACTCTATCTTCTCCTCTCTCTGGATGGCTTTCTCTTCTCTCCTCTCTCTAGATTTTCTTCTGTCCTCTATTCTCTCTGGATGCCCTTTGGTTCTCTCATCTCTCTGGATGCCCTTTGGTTCTCTCATCTCTCTGGATGCCCTTCGGTGCTCTCCTCTCTCTGGATGACCTTCTGTCCTCTCCTCTCTCTGGATGCCATTCTGTCTTCTCCTCTCTCACTATGCCCTTCTGTTCTCTCATCTCTCTCGATGCCCTTCTGTTTTCTCCTCTCTCTGGATTCCCGACAATTTTCTCCTCACTCTGGATAAACCTCTGTCTTCTCCTCTCTCTAGATGCTTTTCGGTTCTCTCCTCTCACTGGATGCCATTCTGTCCTCTTCTCTATCTGGATGTCCTTCTGTGTTCTTCTCTATCGGAATGCCCTTCTGTTATTTTCTCTCTCTGGATGTCTTCAGTTTTCTGCTCTTTCTGGGTGGGCTTCTGTTCTCTCCTCTTTCTGGATTCTCTCCTGTTCCCTCATCCTTCTGGATGCGCTTCTGTTCTCTCTTCTCACGGGATGTCCTTCTGTCCTCTCCTCTCTCTGGATACTCTTCTGTCTTCTCCTTTCTCTGGTTGCCCTTCTGTTCTCTCCTCTCTCTGGATGCCATTTTGTCCTCTCCTCTCTCTGGATACCATTCTGTTCTATCCTCTCTCTGGATGCCTTTCTGTTCTCTCCTCTCTCTGGATTCCCTTCTGTCTTCTCCTCTCTCTGGTTGACCTTCTGTTCTCTTCTCTCTCTGGATACACTTCTGTTCTCTCCTCTCACAGGATGACTGTCTGTCCTCTTCTCCATCTTGATTCCTTCTCTCTTCTTCTCTTTCTGGATGCCCTTCTTTTCTCTCCTCTCTCTGGAAGCCCTTCTGTTCTCTTCTCCATCTAAATGTCCTTCTGTATTCTCCTCTTTCTGTATGACCTTCTTTTCTCATCAATAGAAACATGTATATATTTAATCTTACCAAAAGGGGCAAAATGAGTAACATCCATTTGCCATATCTCTCCTGGGGTGAGGCCATGAGGGTTCACCCCCAAATGTAACTCAGGTAGGAGGGTGAGACATCCCTGGCACTGACACACTATCTGGTGTGCCTGTGCTCTGGTAATAGAGAACATCTGTTGGAGGGTCTGGGCATTTAGATGATGTAATTGGTGGGCCTTTTGTGCCTGTTGTACAGGATCAGAAGGCAGGTCGAAGGTCGCCAAGGTAAATGGAGACCCTCAGTTGGTCCTATCAATGAGGTCATTTCCCTCACTTAGGGGTCCAGGAAGACCAGAGTGGGCACGTATGTGACCCACAAAGAATGGATGGGATCTAGCTAAAATTATCTCCTGGAGCTCAGAAAAGAGGAGGGAAGCATTGGTAGACGGCCTTGTAAAGGCTATGGTCTCTAACAGAGGCACTGATTAAGCCACATATGCACTGTATGTAAAAAGATTAAAGGCACAATCTGGGAAAGTCTTAAAGACTTGAATAACAGCAACCAATTCTACCAACTGTGCTGAGGAAAATTTGGTCTGAAACTTAGAGACCTGTCCACCTATATTACAGGCTGCAACCACAGAGGAGGATCCATCTGTAAAAATCAGTGGTGCTTGAGGAATGGGGATGTTCTTAGTCACTTTAGGCAAGACCACTGCTTGGTGTTCAAGGAAATTGATAAGTTTGTCAGAGGGAGAGTGGTTATCTATCTTTCCCTGAAATGAAATACAGTTAATAGCCCATTCATCTGAGGTCTGAAGTAGCCACCAAACTTGAGAGTCATCATAGGGAATGCTGACAAGGTCAGGGTCTCTACCAAAGAGCTTCAGGGATGTCTCTCTTCCCATCCTTATGATCTGTGCCACCAAAGCAGGATAAACAGGTAGCACTTTAGGAGGGGTGGCGGGCAAATGAAGCCAATACAAAGGTTTAGTCTGTTACAACAATCCCATGGGGGCAAACATGGTGGGAAGAACCAATAGCCATAAGGGGGAGGTTGGAGAATAATAGGTAACAGTCTGCTATTGAATGGCTTTCTCAACGACCTTAAGGGCAGAGGTGGCATCAGGGGTTAAGAAACAGGGGGAGGAGGGATCAGAATCTCCTCAAAGAATATCAAATAGAGGATTAAGTTCTCCAGTTGGTAATTTTAGATAGGGGCGCAGCCAATTTATGTCTCCCAAGAGACGTTGAAAGTCATTAAGTGTTTGTAAGGAATCTTATCTAAATTCAATTTTTTGAGAGAGAACCTTAGAGGGGTGAATCTCAAAACCCAAGAATAAATGTGGGGGCTGTAGCTTGACCTTCTTGGGGGCAATCTGCAGCCCGAGGCCTTGGAGGGCAATTAACAACTCCTGGCCCACCCTGGGCAAGGTGGTCTCATCAGGGATAGCCAGAAGAATTTCATCCATATAATGGACAATATATAACTCAGGGTATTTAAGGCAAAAAGGGTCAATGGCCTGGGCCACAAACTTTTTTGGGGGGGGGACTATTGGCCCTGCTGTGAGGCAGGACCCTCCACTGAATTCATTGAGATGGCCCAATGCAATTAACAACAGGAAGGATACAGGCAAAACCTTTACAATCCTCTGGGTGTAAGAGGATGCAGAAAAAACAACCTTTCAAATCAATAACCATCTTATTGTAACTCTTAGGTATTGCCACGGGGGAGGGGAGGCCAGGCTGGAGGGCTCCCATTGGGACCATAGTCTTATTAATTTCTCTGAGGTCCTGGAGCAGTCTCCATCTGCCCCCTTTCTTTTGTATCACAAAATGGGTGGATTCCAAGAGAAGATGGAGAGTTCAATGTGGCCAGCATCTAATTGTTCCTGCACCAACTGCATGGCCGCTAAAAGTTTATGTTGAGGGAGGGACCATTGGTTGGCCCAGACAGGGGAATCTGACTTCCAGGTGATCTTATCTGTTTTGCGTTCAGGGGGAGCAATGGTCCTTAAGAAAAATTTGAATCATAACCTAGTCCTGAGCGTGAGGTCTTTGGTGTAACAGCAATTGGGGTGGGGATCCCTTGGTGGCATCTGCCCAAGCCTTGTCCAGGGATGAACCCCTGGTCCAGCATCTGGTGGGTAACAACTGCAGAGGGACTAAACATAAGAACTCCCATTTGATTCAATATATCTCAACCCCATAAGTTTATAGGGAGGCCAGGTACAATGAATGGTCTAACATGTCCAGTATTACCCTCGGGATCCTCCCAAGTGAGCAACTGGGAGCTTTGAAGGGTGTTGGTGGACTGGCCAACGCCTTGAAGGTGAGTTAAAGAAGGCTGACAGTGTCAAGAGGAGGGCCAAGAGGCCTGTGAAATTACTCTGGAGTCTGCTCCTGAGTCAAGTATGCCCTCAAAGTTTTTGCCATTAAGTTTTAGTTTTAATTGTGGGCACTCTTGTGAGAATCTTTAGACCCAATAGACATCAGAAAACTCAGGGGTGGAAGCACCCCGTTATGGGCCCAAGCAAGGTGTGGAGGTGTCTACTGGAAGGAGAAAAGCCTATGTAAGGCACTGTCCCTGGCGAATGTGAAGGGGCCCTCTAGAACTAGTGGCCAATACTTTAATTTCTCCAGAGTAATCATTATCAATGATTGAAGGGAAAATGGTAATGCCTTGGAGTGTGGCAGATGGTCTGCCCAAGATAAGATAATAAGTCTGGGGTGGGGGAGGCCCCAAAACACCATTAGGGATCATCTGAACTTCTCCTCCAGCTTCTAATATTGTATTGGAGGAGTTACAGAGATCCAATTCTGCACTCCTGGGGTAGCCCTACAGAGGGCTGTGGCTGGTTTGGGTGTTCTTTAAGGAAGGTTTGATGTGACCCTGCCTGCCTGTTTCCTGAGGCTGGCAGGAAGGAGACTGGCTAAGGGGTCTGGGTCTGGCTTCGCATCCCATTTCCCTGAAGGGGATGGAGGGGTAGGCCAAAATATCAGTTTTGGAACAGCAGGCAGTAGCCCAATATTTCCTAGCCTTCAGTGAGGGCAAGGGGTCATTGGAAGTGAACACTCTCCCTTCCATTGAGGTGGGGGCTGAGCCATGGGTTTACCCTGATGGCACTTTTTAGCAAAATGGCCCAGCTGACCACATCTAAAACAGGTGGATACGTTTGCCCCACCACTAGTAGCTGTAGTGGCCGCTCCCACAGCCAGATTGATGGCTTGTGAGACCTTCTGGGCAAAGGGATCTACATCCTTGCAGATATGAATCATCTCATCTAAACCTTTATTTTTATATTTCCCTTGAAGGGCAGCCCTACAGGCAGAGTTAGCATTTTCATAAGCAAGCTGCTGAGGAAGTTTCTTGTCTCCCTGGCCAGGTCCCAAGGATCTCTCAGCTGCCTCCAGGGGGTGGGCAACAAATTCTGAAAATTCTTCTTGATTGCCCTGAATGATCTTGGTCAAGGGGGAAAGGACAGAGCCTTTCATGGGAATGGCGCTCCAGGCACTCATAGCTGCTGAGGAAGACTGAGCCAAGAGACCCAGAGAAAAGCTTTGTTGTATTTGGTTAGAGTCATATTTCCCTCAACCTAGGAGTTTATCAAGTGTCCATTTATTGGAGGGTGAGCATGAGCTTGAGAGATTGACTTGTGCCTGAGACCTGCAACTATCTGCCCAAGGAGTGAAATTGTACCCAAGTTAATATGGCCTGGTCAACTGTCAACCACTCATTGGGTGTTAAATATCCACCTGCCCGAAGGATTTCAAGAAGGGAAAGAGTGTAGGGAGCACTGGGCCCATAATTCCTAACAGCCAAATTTAATTTTTCTAACTGTTTAAAGCGGAGTTTTTTTTTAGATTGTAGGATTCTCTATAGTGCACATGTTTTCATTTTCTGTCACGGCTCTGCCCTCATCCCTGCTTCCACCTTCTGGCTCTGTTTCATCCTCATCTCCAGAAGTCGGCCTCTTTCCCCAATTGGGGGCAAGAAGGCTGGGAAGGTTTATGAGAGGACCATGAAGAGGAAGGGGGCATGAGGCATGAGGAGGAAGCAGGAGCGGCAGGCATGTGGCTGTGTGAGCGCTGAGCATTAGACCAGGAAGGGGGAGTGAGTGGCGGGGTCTGTGAGGAGCTAGAATCAGGAGCCACAGGTGTCTGAGGAGGAATACCCTGAGAGCAAGTGACAGGGAAAACCAAACATTGAGAGTCCTCCACAGGGGAGGAGGAACAAAGGGCTGAGAGCTGTGAAATTTGCTCCTGAAGGTGGAGGATGTCTGCCAATTCATGGACCTGAGAAGAAAAGCAGATCTTCATGTCAGAGAGAGAAACAGGCAGGGTAGCAGGGAAAGTCAAAACCGCAGATGTAGGAAGTTATGTGGAGACCAAGGGAACTGGCATTAGCGTGGGAACGGCTGTAGTGCCAGAATTCAAAGGCTCTGATTCAGAAACGCAGGCTGTGGCTGGAAGGGGGGAAGGGGCAGTGAGCGCTGAGGCTGCAGCTGGAGGGGTGAGGGCAGAGACAAAGCAAGTCGGGCGGGAAGGGGGCAAGTGCTGTGTATAAGCCGCAGCAGTGGCGGGAGATGGAGGTGGGGGTGGCGGGAACTCCAAGAGGATGGGGCAGGTGAGCATAGAGGTCCGGGCTTCCGAAGAACAGGATTACAGTAGGAAGTTTGAGAATGAGAGATGTAAGGGTTGCTGTTGAGGTAAATCTCTCGCTCATTTGTAGTCCATAGAAGAAAAGACACAAGTCAATAAGTATCAAATGAATGCTGCATGCCTAGATTGGGCAGATTTACCATTAAACTACACTATTCCCTGGCTATGAGAGCTCTTAACAACTTGAGGTTTCCTAGGTCAAGGCCTTCTTTGTCTTCTCTCTCTCCACCAACTGCCCTCTGCTTCAACCAACTGCCTACTCTGCTGCTTCTCCCCCCTATGGCTCCCTAGTCTTCTCTTTTCCTGCCTCTGGCTCCTCCCACTCCACTTCTACTGCCCAATCACTGGCTGTAGCCTTTATTTAACAAATTTGATTGGACAGAAGGTTTACAAGATTCACTCCTCCTTCACAGCCCCTCCCAGGAGTGGAGTTACCATGACAACAAGAGGCTAGGGCTATCCACCACATTTCCCACTTTTTGTCCAATAAAAAAAATTTTCTTTTCACATATTAATTGAACACTAACTATATTACCATGTTGTGATTGTTAAAGTACAAGATAAACCTAACACCCAGTCCATCATTTTTGTTAACTAAATAGAACCTTTGCCATCTCTCTCAATAAAAAATCTTAGTTCTGAACCTGGCTTATGTCCTGTCTTCAAAATGAATAGCATCTGAAAAACATCCTCTCAAAGTAAATAGCCTGGGTTGGCTGTGAGATTATAAATCTTCAACACCATCAGAAATCCAGAATGACTCAGTTAAATAAAGATATGGGAAGCACAAAGCATGGCTTCTAAACTCAACCAATTTAAATAGACCACTGAACATGTAGACAGTTCCTTATTTCAAAACGTTGGAGCATCTGGTCTTCAGCCTTCTGGCCCAGGAATCATCTGACAGACCTAGTAATGCAGAATTACTAAGGGCTGATTACTATGTCTTGGCAGATATAATCAGTCGACTATTCTGCAAGTGTGCTTCTTTTTTGCACACAATTTCGTCTGTAGATGAAAAGAGGTAATTCTTGCCTAGTGGCTGTCATACCACAACTGGTGTAACTCCAAAGATGCTCAATTTCTTCTTAGAATCCAAGACTGGGAAGCTGTCAGGATCAGATAGGTCTCCAATAAAATAAATGTTTATATAAGAATGTTTGTAATGTCAATTCTATGGATTCCTGACGTTTTTGAAAATCAACTATGTAAGGCAATCTGAACAGTTGTCTGTTAATTCCTTTCCACTGATTTTTTTTTTGATTAAAAAGTACTGGGTCTAAGCCTTGTATTTCTAAATAAGATATATAGGTACAATGCCTACATGAGAGTAATATATTAATCCCACTTTTGTATTAATAAGAAACTTATGCCAATGAAAACACTAAATTTGTATAAAATAAATTCCATATCAATGTAAGAGATTATAATTTCAACCTTGTAACTATCATAAAGATTTCTTACCAATGTAAGATATACCTATTTTTTTAACTGGGTCTAAGCTTTGTATTTCTAAATGAGTTATACAGGCACAATGCCTATATAAGAGTAAAATATTAATCCCACTTAATTCCTGAGATTTAGCTCTCTAATTCCTTTCCTGTCTGAAGCTACATTTGTAAAGTATACCTTAAATTACAGCACACGTATAATTTACGAAGTAATCAGAACCATCCACTCAACATAAGGAACTGGGGTGATGATCTCCTTTTGTCTGCTTCCAGCTGAATTGGGGTGAAGAATTCCCATCTGGGGGCCCAAAGCGAAACAGGAAAATTGGCTTAGTCAATGGAGAGCTAGCTGGCATCATTTGCCTTGAAGTCACTGTGTACTGAGAAAGTTCATAGCAAAGTTGACACCATAACTGTTACAGTCAGAACGGCTGGACAGGCAAGCTAGCTGTTCTGGAAAAGTTCTGGAAGCAAGTCCTTAAAAGAAGTGGCTTCGATGCAGTTGCAGTAGAATCAAGCACGAAGCTGGAATAGGAGGTCCTAGAGACTCAGAATCCCCGAGTATAAATCATGCTAGGGCTGATTTTCTCTTCTTTCATCCTGTAACATATAAAACTTAAAAGCAACAGGTAGTTTTATAAAAACATTCACATGGAACATGTAGGGCACACAGCTTTGTCAATGAAGATCAATAAAGAAAGGCCACTGCCCTCTTCAGGTTAGTTTGATTACTTAATCAACTATATATAACTTATATACATGCCCTCATAAAGGATGGCATGCATTAAGTCATGAGAAATTATTACCCAATTAAATGTTCTTGGCTTTGTATTGACATTTTAGTCCCAGCCAGTTAAGTCGATATAAGAGACATAACACCATATATACATCACCCATTTGGTTGGTTGACTTAGTCTCCCTTTTCTTCTGTATCGACTAGTGCTTCAGGGGGTCTCCCTTTGTCATTTCTGATCTTTATCATTTTGGAAGGAACCCACAGCTTTTCTTTTCCTGTGGAAACAGAAACATAACCTCTCCCCCAGCGTAATACATTTCCCACTTTCCATTCTGACGTCATAATAACCTTAATATAAACAGATTGATTTAGTTCAGTAGTTTTATCCACCATCCAATGTTTCTCAGCGACTTTGGTGTTTTGTTCATTAATATTCAAAAAATTTAAGTTTAATAAAGCAATATATGATCCATCTTTGGGGGTTCTTATTGATTCCTTTTGCATATTAAGCATCTCCTTTAAAGTTCGATTAGATCTCTCCATTTTTAGGCACTCTTCTTTCTTAAGCTCAAGAGCAATTTCTAAGGTCTTGAGCCGTGAGTCCTTTTTCAGTCCCGAGGAAACCAGGGAAGAAGCACGCTCTTTGAGATCATTGTCCGCTCTTTGTCTGCAAGAGCCTCCTTCAGCATTGTCAGAGCTGTGTCCATGTTAGTCATGTCCACCTGCAGAGACTTGACTTGCTCTTTCAAGTTGCTCATCTGCTTCTCTTTATCTCTTAGTTGTTCCTGAAGATTTTCTGTCTTCTTCTGGAGAACATTGACCATCCGCTCCTTCGTGTTCAGCATGTCCTTGAGGTCATGTATCTCTCCAGTTTGTGTGCCTTTCTCCTCAGTCATAACTGGTCTCAGAAAATCTGTTTTTGAAGCAGTGACATTTAATTGTCCTGAGGAAGAGAATTCTCCCTTTCTGGCATTGGGGCCTGCAAGAGGCCCCCCTAGAATTTTTTTGGCAGGGTATTGCCCCATTTGTCTGTTGTTGGTCTACATTCCCTGGTCAGATGTCGGCCTTTGCCACATCTTTGACATATTCCAGAAGGCCTAGGCCCCTATTTCGTATTATTTTGATTTGTCCTGTAGTCATTTCTGAGATGACCCCATTTACCATAATTAAAACATTTGAAATCTTGGGTCATCTCTAGGTTTCTAGTTGCAGTTTTTCCTATTACTGACATATCAGCTGAGTGAGATCCAACATCAGCTGTGTATCTAATCCATTCATCTATTGATGCTGACCTTGCTCTCAGTGGTCTGATTACTTCCTTGCACTCAGCAGTTGCATTTTCAAAGGCTAAAGACTCAATTATTACCTTTCTTGCTACTGAATCTGATATACTCCTTTTGACAGCTGAGGTTAGCCTTTGTAAAAAGTCAGGGAAGGTTTCTTTTGTCCCTTGTATGACTTGAGTAAATGGTTCAAGTATCTTCCGGGATTCTGCAACTTTGTCCCAGGAATTTAAGGCTGACAATCTACACAATGCCAGAGTTTCTTCATCATATACAGCCTGCACCTCTATTTCAGCAAAACGACATTCATCAAGCAGTTGGTCTATGGAAATCTCTCTTTCTCTGGCTCTATTTTGTCATGCTATCTCCCTCACCTCATCTCTCCACCATGCAACCCATTGTAAATTTGTGGCAGGTTCTAATATAGCTCTTGTCATATCTTTCCAGTCTTGGGGGACTATTCTACTTTTAATAGCCCAAGAAGTCAGAATTTGTTTAACAAATGGTGAGTGCATACCAAAATTAGTGACACTCTCCTTAAATTTTCTCAGATCTAACACATCCACAGGTTGCCATTCAAATTCCTCATAACCCTGTGGGTAAACAACGTTTGGAGGTCTTTCTTGTACAGTAACTGGATAGACCAAGGTGTGTTTTCTAATAACTCTTGGTTGACTTTCTATATTTACTTCTGTCTTAACCTCAGTATTTTCCTCAGCTGAAAATTTAAATTTCTCCCTTAAGGTTTGTATACATGCTTCATATTTTTTTATATTGTAATTGTTTCCATTGCTCATTATTTTCTATCTGTTTCTCCATTTGATCTGTGAGCTGTTGTATGCTCTGTTTGATCATCTTTTCTAGCTCCTGTCTCCCAGTTTCATTTTAATCTTTCTGTCTCTTATTCTGATCTATAATTTCTTGTGTCTTCAATTCATTATTTTCTATCTGTTTCTCCATTTTATCTATTAACTGCTCTATCTTCTGTTCAATTATCCGTTTAATCTCCTGTCTCCCACTTTCATTTTCATCTTTTTGTTCCTGTAACTTCTATTTTAAGCCCTGCTTCCATTCCTCATTATTTTCTATCTGTTTCTCCATCTGATCTGTGAGCTGTTGTATGCTCTGTTCGATCCTCTTTTCTAGCTCCTGTAACTTCTGTTCTAAGCACTGCTTCCATTCCTCATTATTTTCTATCTGTTTACAAATCTCATTTCTATCCTGTACCAAAAGTTCGATTGTTCCTTGTAATCTCTATTCCAAGGCAAAGGATTTTTTATCTAGAGCTTTGTCTTTTGAGAAGACATAGTATATCAAAAAAATAAATATAGCAATACTGATAAATAATAAAGTGTTCCCTAAATTGATTTCTGTAAAACCATTTGAAATATCATCATATAAAGCCCAAAAGATATACAATGTTTTTGTAATTTTTAAGTATTGAAATATGTTTTTTATATTAAAAAATTATCTAGTTTGAAGCCCTCAATTCACTGTTTCTACCTGAAAACTACCTCGCAGGCAGTTGTGTTCTAGGATCACCAGTCCCTCCTTACAATTCATTACTATATCCTTTCTATTTATCTGTTTGGCTCTCTTGACTCAGAGCAGCCTGCAATTTACTCCTCGCAACTTTAAAACCTTTTACATCTATTTTAATTTAAATGACCTATTGGTCTGGCTACAATAATTTTGTTTCACTGTTGAATTTTTGGAAGACCCTTCTTTCAGTTTTCACAGGGCAGTGAGCAAGCCCAGCTCTAAGCTGAGTGATGCTCCAGACCTTGGCCGTTGGGGAAGTTTTTGTACTTTGTAACCTTCTTTTGTTCTTTCGTCTGAAGTTAGTTGAGTTCTAAATAATACGTTGGGTGTCAATTTGTTGCGGTAAATCTCCTGCCCATAGGGAGTCCATAGAAGAAAAGACACAAGTCAATAAGTATCAAACAAATGCTGCATGCCTAGATTGGGCAGATTTACCATTAAACTACACTATTCCCTGGCTATGAGAGCTCTTAACAACTTGAGGTTTCCTAGGTCAAGGCCTTCTTTGTCTTCTCTCTCTCCACCAACTGCCCTCTGCTTCAACCAACTGCCTACTCTGCTGCTTCTCCCCCCTATGGCTCCCTAGTCTTCTCTTTTCCTGCCTCTGGCTCCTCCCACTCCACTTCTACTGCCCAATCACTGGCTGTAGCCTTTATTTAACAAATTTGATTGGACAGAAGGTTTACAAGATTCACTCCTCCTTCACAGCCCCTCCCAGGAGTGGAGTTACCATGACAACAAGAGGCTAGGGCTATCCACCACAGGTTGCCAGTGGCTAAAGGCACATACTGTGTGGGCAAAGGAGCAGTAGAAACAGAACTATGACAAGGGCGCACAGGCGAGGCCGGAGTTGAGGAATCCAAAGCTGACAAATCAGGATAAATATGAGGAGAATCAGATGAGGAGGGAAGCTGAGACTCATGAATCATATCAATAAATGTAAAAGGAACAGAAGCCTGAGATGTCGGGCAGGAGAAACCGGCAGAGCCAGGACGTGATTGTGACAAGAAGTATTCTGTGACCAACAAGAGCTGGCGTTTAACTTAGTTTCTGTCAGCATTCTAAATAATGTCCCTAATAATACCCCAAAATGAGAAAATTGTTGGATTAACTGTACCGTCACCTTCACATTTAATTTTTATTTAGTTCACAACCCAACTTTTGTCACTTCTTAGGGTGTATGATAGGACCATCAATCATGAACCAAGGACACTTCATCAATAAACACAAAGAAACTTATAAGATCTTTTTTCTTAACCCTAATTCCTCTCTCTCTGAGACTTTGTTTGAGGTCCTTTATGAAGGATGCCTCCTCTGACAGTGAATGGCCCATTCTTATGGGATGGAATGAAAATGAAGCTTATCCCGAGGAAAGCAGGTCACAGGCTATGATCCTGTTTCACTCAATCGTGCTTTAAATCTATAAGTCTATCTGTAACTGTCAAGCAGAACCTTGTGGTTGCTAGGGAGATGAAGCTGCAGGGGACATCACTATCAAGCAGGACCTTGTGGTTGCCAGGGAGATGAATTGGCAGGGGATATTGTGCAGGTGGGGAGTGGTAAGGGTAAGGGTAAGAGGCGAGGTTCCTGGCTTCTGAAAGTACACAACATGAATGTCCTTCCCACTGTCCACCATAGAGACCTCCTTCCCACTGTCCAGAACAGGGAGGTCCTCCCTACTGTCCATCAAAGTGATGTACTTTCCACTGTCCACCACAGGGATGTCCTCCCCACTTTCCACAACAGGGATGTTCTTTCCACTGTCCACCACAGGGACATCCTCCCCAGTGTCCACCACAGGAACTTACTAGCCACTGTCCACAACAGGGATGTCCTACCCATGTCTACCACAGAGAGGTCCTCTCAAATCTCCACCACAGGTAGGTCCTCTCCACTGTCCACCACAGGGATATCAAATCAACTGTCCACCAAAGAAATATACTCCCCACTGTCCACAACAATGATGTCCTTCCCACTGTACACCACAGAGACGTTCTACCCACTGCCCTCCACAGGGACATCCTACCCACTGTCTACCACAAGGACATCCTCCAAATTGTCCACCAGAGTGACATCCTTTTCACCATTCACCACTGAGCCATCTTACCCACTTTTCACAACAGGGACATTTTCCTGTGCACAACAGGGATATCCTCACAACTGTGCACGAAAGGGATATCCTCCTTTGCACACCAAGGATGTCAGCAACACCCTCCACCCAGAGTTATCCTCTGCACACTCTACTACAGGGACATCCTCCCCACTATCCACCAAAGAAACGTCTTTTCCACTATTCACCAAAGGGATGTCATCCCAAATGTCCAACACAGGAAAGTCCTCTTCACTGTCCACCACAGGGATGTCCTTCCCCCTGTCCACCACAGGGATGTCCTCCCCACTGTCCACAACAAGGATGTTCTTTCCACTGTACACCACAAGGAGGTCCTTCCCAATATCAACAACAGGGACGTCCTCCCCAGTGTCCATCACAGGATCATACTACACACTGTCTACCACAGGGATGTACTACCCACGGTCTACAACAAATAGGTCCTCTCCAGGGTCCACCACAGAGACGTCGTTTCAACAGTCCACCACAGAAATATTCTCCCCACTGTCCACAACAGGGACTTCCTTCCCAATGTCCACCACAGGGAGGTCCTCTCTACTGTCCATCAAAGTGATGTCCTTTCCACAATCCACCACAGAGACATCCTACCCACTGTCCACAAAAGATGTGTCTTCCCCACAGTCCATCACAGTTAGGTCCTCCCAACTGTCAACCACAGGGATGTTTTTTCCACGGTCCACAAAACAGACGCCCTTCCCACTGTCCACCACAGGGATATCCTCCTGTGTCCTACAAGGACATCCTTAAAACTGCCCACAACACGGTTGTCCTCAACAATATGCACTACAGGGAAGTCCTCACTGCCGACCAACACATGAATATTCTCTGCACTGTAAACCACAGGGATATCCTACCCACTGTCCACCACAGGCAGGTCCTCCCCTCTGTCCACCACAGGGACATCCTTCTGTCTGTCCACCACAATGATGTCCTCTCCACTGTCCTCCAAAGGGACGTTTTTCCCACTCTCGACCACAAGTGCGTCATTTCAACTTTCCACCGAAGGGAAGACCTCTTCACTGTCCACCACAGTGATGTCCTTCCCACTGTACACCACAGGGACATCC
Source organism: Arvicanthis niloticus (assembly GCF_011762505.2). NCBI lineage: Eukaryota > Metazoa > Chordata > Mammalia > Rodentia > Muridae > Arvicanthis > Arvicanthis niloticus. Next base: position 41,759 of record NW_023046132.1, read on the forward strand.
TCCTGTGCACGACAGGGATGTTCTTACCACTGTCCAATCCAGAGATGTCTTCTGCACTCCCCACTACAAGGACATCCTTTTTAAGGTCCATCAAGGAGACATTCTCTTGTGCACCACAGGAGCATTGTCCTTACTGTCCACAAGGCTGTCATCTACACTGTCCACCACAGTGACAACCTCTCAACTCTCCAACACTGGGATATCCTCCCAATTGTCCACAACATGGATGTCCTCTCAACTATCAAACACAGCAAAGTCCTTCCCACTGTAAACAACAGGGACATCCTCCCCACTGTCCACCATAGGGATGTCCTTCCCAATTTCCACCTAAGTGACTTCCTCCCCTCTGTCCACAAGAGAGACATTCTTCCCACAGTTCACCACAAGGAGGTTTTCCCAATGTCCACAACAGAGATGTTTTTCCCACAGTCAACAATAAATGTCCTTTCCACTGTCCACCAAATGGACCACCTTCCCACTGTTCACCACAGGGAGGTGATTTCTACTGTCCATCAATGTTATGTAGTTTCCACTGTCAACCACAGGGATGCCCTCCTCACTGTCCACACCAGGGATGTTCTTTCCACTGTCCACCACAGGGACATCCTGCCCATTGTCCACCACAGGACAATACTACACACTGTCTACCACAGGGACGTACTACCCACTGTCTACCACAAGGAGTTCCTCTCCACTGTCCACCACAGAGACGTCATTTCAATGGTCCACCACATCAATATTCTCCCCACTGTCCACAACACGGACCTCCTTCCCAACATCCACCACAGGGAGGTCCTCTCTACTATCCATCAAAGTGATGTCCTTTCCACAATCCACCACAGGGACGTCCTACCCACTGTCCACAAAAGATGTGTCTTCCCCACTGTCCACCACAGTTAGGTCCTCCCAACTGTCAACCACAGGGATGTTTTATCAATGGTCCACAAAACAGATGCCCTTCCCACTGTCCACCACAGGCATATCCTTCTGTGTCCTACAAAGACATCCTTAAAACTGTCCACAACATGGTTGTCCTCAACAATATGCACTACAGGGAAGTCCTCACTGCCGACCAACACACGAATATCCTCTGCACTGTAAACCACAGGGACATCATACCCACTGTCCACCACAGGCAGGTCCTCCCCTCTGTCCACCACAGGGACATCCTTCTGTCTGTCCACCACAATGATGTTCTCTCCACTGTCCTCCAAAGGGACGTCCTTCCCACTGTCGACCACAAGGACGTCATTTCAACTTTCCACTGAAGGGAAGACCTCTTCACTGTCCACCACAGAGATGTCCTTCCCAATGAACACAGTGATGTCCTTCCCACTGTACACCACAGGGACATCCTCCTGTGCACAACAGGGATGTTCTTACCACTGTCCAACCCAGAGATGTCTTCTGCACTCCCCACTACAAGGACATCCTTTTCACTGTCCACCAAAAAGACATTCTCTTGTGCACCACAGGAGCATTGTCCTTACTGTCCACAAGGCCGTCATCCACACTGTCCAACACAGGGAAGTCCTCTCAACTCTTCAACACAGGGACATCCTCCCAACTGTCCACAACACGGATGTCCTCTCAACTATCAAACACAGCGAAGTCCTTCCCACTGTAAACAATAGGGACATCCTCCCCACTGCGCACCTCAGGAACATCCACCTGTGCACAACAGGGATATCCTAACCACTGTCTACCACAGGGATGTCCTCCCCACTGTCTACAACAGGGATGTCCTTCCCATTGTACACTACATGGACATCCTCTAGTTGTCGAAAAAAGAACTTCCTTCCAACAGTTAACCACAGGGACATCTTCCTAACTGTCCACCACACAAATATGTTCCCCACTATCCACTACAGAAATATCCATCCCACTGTACACAACAGGGATATACTCTCCACCTTCCTCCAAAAGGATGTTCATCCCAATGTTCACAACAGAAATGTCCTACACATGGTCCACCACAGGGATATCTTCCCAACTCTCCACCACAAGGAGTTTCTCCCCACCATCCACCACAGGGACTTTCTTCCCACTGTCCACCAAAGGGACATCCTTCCTACTATCCACAACACAGACATCTTCCCCACTGTCCACCACATGGACATCTTTCCCACTGTCCACCACAGGGATGTCCTACCCCACAGTCCACCAGAGTGTGGTCCTCCCCTCTGTCCACCACAAGGACATCCTCCTGTGCACAAGAGGGATGTCCTCACCATTGTGCACCACAGGGACATATTTTGCATTGTTTACCACAGGGACGTCATTCCTACTGTCCACAAAAGTGAGGTTCTCCCTGCTGTCCACCACAGGGGCATTCTTACCACTGTCCATGACAGGGTTGTCCTCACCACTGTCCACCATGGGTATGTCCTTCCCATTGTTCATTAAAGGGACATCTTTCCCGAAGTGCACAAAAGAGACATCCTTTTACTGTCCACCACAGGGATGTGCTTCCCCCTGTCCACCACAGAGAGCACCTCCCTGCTCTCCACCAAAGGGACAGTCTTCCCACTGTCCACCATAAAACGTCCTTTCCACTGTCCAACACAGGTACATCCTCTCCACTGTCCACCAGAGGGGAAAATCCTTCCCACTCTCCACCACATGGAGTTCCTCCCTAATGATAACCAGAGGGACATCCTTCCTACTGTTCACCACAAGGAGGTCTTTCCCAATGTCCACAACAGGGACATCCTTCCCACAATCCACAACATATATTTCCTTCCAATGTCAACCACAGAGACCTCCTTCTCACTGTCCGCCACAGGGAAGTGCTCTATACTGTCCACCACAGGTATGTCCCTTACACTGTCCAACACAGTGATGTCCTCTGCCCTGTCCACAACAGGCATATCATTTCCATGGTCCACCACAGGGACCTCCTTCCCAGTGTACACCACAGGGGAGTCCTCTCTACTGTCCACCACAGGGATGTCCTTTCCACTGTTAACCAAAGTGACGTCCTCCACACTGTCCACAACAGGCATGTCCTTCCCACTGTCATGCAAAGAAAGGTAGACCCTGCTGTCCACAACAGGAACGTACTTCCCAATGTTCAATAATGATGTCCTCCCCTATGTCCACCAGAGAGATGTCCTTCCCACTGTTCACCACATGGTGTTTCTCCCCACTGTCCACGCAAGGGACAAGCTTCTCACGGTCCACCAAACAAAAGTCCTTCCAAATGTCCACAACATGGACGTCCTTCGCATAATCCAAAACTTAAATGTCCTCCCCACTGTCCAACACATAGACCTACTTCCCACTGTGCATAACAGAAAGATCCTCTCTACTCTCCACCAGAGGAATGTCCTTACCACTGTTCACCTAAGTGACGTCCTCCCCTCTGTCCACAAGAGGGATATTCTTCTCACTGTTCACTAGAAAAGGTCTTTCCCAATTTCCACAACAGAGATATTCTTCCCACAGTTTACAAAATAAATGTCCTTCCCACTGTCCACCACAGGGAAGTCTTCCCTACTGTCCATCTAAGTGATGTACTTTCCACTGTCCACCACAGGGATGTCCTCTCAATTGTCCACAACAGGCATGTCCTTCCCACTGTCCACCACAGAAAGGTACACCCTGATGTCCACAACAGGAACGTACTTCCCAATGTCCACTAAATGATGTCCTTTCCTATGTCCACCACAGAGACATCCTTAAACTGTCCACCACATGGTGTTTCTCCCTACTGTCTATGAGAAGGACATGATTTCCACTGTTCAGCACTCGGAGGTCCTTCCCAATGTCCACAACATTGACGTCCTTTCCACAATCCACAACATAAATATCCTCCTCACTGTCCAACACATGGACCTTCTTCCCCCTGTTCACCACAGAAAGGTCCTCTCTACTGTCCACCACATGGATGTCTTTACAACTGTCCAAAACAGTGACATCCTCCCACTGTACACAACAGTGATGTCCTTCCCACTGTCCACAAAAGAAAGGTCTTCCCCACTGACCACTACAAGGATGTCCTTCTCACTGTCCACCTAAGTGATGTCCTCACCTTTGTCCACAAGAGGGACATTCTTCCCAAAGTTCACCACAAGGAGGTCTTTCCTAATGTCCACAAGAGAGGCGTTCTTCCCACAGTCCACAATATAAAAGTCCTTCCCACTGTCCACCACAGAGACCTCCTTCGCACTGTCCACCACAGTGACGTCCTCCCCAGTGTCCACCACAGGAACATACTACCCACTGTCCACCAGAGATATGTCCTACCCGCTGTCCACCACTGTTACATCCTTTCCACTTTCCACCATTAGGAGGTCCTCTCCACTGTCCACCACAGAAAAATCCTTTCCACTGTTCACCATAGGGACGTCCTTCCCAATATCCATGACTGGGAGGTCCTCACCACTGTCCACAACAGGGACGTCCTTTCCACTGTCCACCACAGAAACATACTCATCACTGTCTATCACAGGGACATCTTTACCACTGTCCAACACAGAGAGGTCCTCCCTGCTGTCCACCACAAGGACGTCCTTAACACTGTCCACCACAGGGAGAACCTCACCACTGTCTACAACAGGGACGTCCTTCCCATTGTCTACCACATGGACATCCTTTCACTGTCCACAAAAAATACTTCCTTCCCACTGTTTACCACAGGGACCTCTGCCTAACTGTCCACACACAAATATGCTCCAAACTGTCCACTACAGAAACATCCATCCCACGGTACACAACAGGGAATTACTCCCCACTGTCCTTCACAAGGACGTCCATCACAGTGTCCACAAGAGAATGGTCCTACCCACTGTCCACCACAGGGACATCTTCCCAACTGTCCACCCCAAGGAGTTCCTCCCCAACAGTCCACCACAGGATCATTCTCACCACTGTCCACCACAGGGACATCCTCCTGTGTAATACAAGGACATCCTTACCACTGTCCAAAACATGGTTGTCCTCAACAATATTCACTACATGTAAGTTATCTCCACAGTCCACCACAAGAATATCCTCTCCACTGTAAACCACAGGGACATCCTACCCACTGTCCACCACAGAGAGGTCCTCCCCTCCATCTTCCACAGGGACAACCTTCTGCCTGTCCACCACATTGTTGTCCTCAACACTGTCCTCCAAAGGAACGTCCTTCACTCAGTCGACCACAAGGATGACATTTCATTGGTCCATCACAGGGAAGTCCTCTTCACTGTCCACTACAGTGATGTCCTTTCCACTGTACACCACAGGGACATCCTCCTGTGCACAACAGGGATGTTTTTACCATTGTCTACCCCAGAGATGTCTTCTGCACTCCCCACTACAAGGACATCATTCTCACTGTCCACCAAAGAGACATTCTCTTGTGCACCACCAGAGCATTGTTCTTACTGTCCACAAGGCCATCATCCACACTGTCTACTACAGTGAAATCCTCTTAACTCTCCAACACAGGGACATCCTTCTAACTGTCCACAACATGGATGTCCTCCCAACTATCAAACACAGCGAATCCTTCCCACTGAAAACAACAGGGACATCCTCCCCACCTTGCAACACAGGGACATCCCCCTGTGCACAACAGGGATATCCTAACCACTGTCCACAAGAGATATGTCCTCCACACTCTCCACCATATGGACATCCTTCCAATTATGCACCACAGGGATATTCTCCAGTGCACCACAGTAATATCCTCCCCAATGTCCATCACAGGGAAATACTCCCCACTGTCCACCACTTGGATTTGCTCCCCACTGTCTACAACAGTCATATCCTTCCCACTATTCAAACTAGAAAAGTCCTTCCCGCTGTCCACCAAGATGACATCCTTAAGACTGTCCACTTCAGTGATATCCTCTCCTCAGATCATAACAGGGATCTCCTTCCCACTGTCCATCACAAGTAGGTCCTCCACACTGTTTACCAGAGGCACACCCTTCCCACTGTCCACCACAAAGAGGTCTATCCCAATGTCCACAACAGGGATGTTATTCCCACTGTCCAGAACTTATATGTCCTTTCCACTGTCCACCACAGGGACCTCCTTCCCACTTTCCACCAAAGGGTATTCCTCTCTACTGTCCACCACAAGGATGTCTTTTCCACTGTCTACCAGAGTGACGTCCTTGCCAATGTTTATAACAAACATGTATATACCACTGTCCACCACAGAAATGTTCTCTCCACTGTCCACCACAGGGAAGTCCTCCCAACAGTAAATCACAGGGACGTCCTTTCAATTGTTCACCATAGAGATGTCCTTCCCAATATCCACCACAAGGACATCCTCCTGTGTATGACAAGGACATCCTTACCACCGTACACAACATGGCTGTCCTCTCCAATGTCCACTACAGGGACGTCCTCACCACTGTCCACAACATGAATATCCTCCACACTGCAAACCACAGGGACATCCTACACTTTGTCCATAACAGGGAGGTCCTCCCAACTGTCCACAACAGGAACATTCTTGTGCCTGTCCACCACAGTGATGTCCTCCCCACTGTACACCTCAGGGACATCCTCCTGTGCACAACAGGGATATTCTTACCACTGTACTCCCCAGAGATGTCCTCTGAACTGCCCACTACAAGGACACCCTTCTCACTGTCCACCAAAGAGACATTCTCTTGTGCACCACAGGAACTTTGTTCTTACTGCAAGTTTTTACTACCGTCTACAAGGCTGTCTTCTGCGATGTCCAACACACTCCTCATCATTGTCCATCACTGGACATCTTTTTCACTGTCAACCAAAGAGAGGTCCTCCCAGCTGTCCACCACAGTGGCGTCCTTCCAACTGTCCACAATAGTAAAGTCCTCCCCACTGTCCAAAACAGGGATGTCCTCCCCACTGTCCACCATATGGACATCCTACCCACTAGCCATCACAGGGAGGTCCTTCCTACTGTCAACCATAGAGAGGTCCTCCCAGCTGTTCAAAACAGGAACATCCTTCTCACTGTTCACCACGAGGACATCCTCCCCACTGTGCACCACAGGGACATCCTCCTGTGCACAACAGTGATGTCCTCACCCTTGTGCACCACAGGAACGTCTGACTTTGCACACCCAGAATGTCCTCATCACAGTTTACCCCAGAGATGTCCTCTGCACACTCCAAGGCAGGGACATCATATCCAATGTCCACCAAAGGACGTTCTCCTTTGCACCAGAGAAACTTCCTCAACACTCTCCACCAAACGACGTCCTCCCCATTGTCCACCAAACGAACGTATTCCCCAAAGTCCACTAAAGAGAAGTCCTTTCCACTGTCCACAACAGGGACGTCCTTTCCACTGTCCAGCACAGAGAGTTCCTCCCAGCTCTCCACCACAGGGATGTCCTTCTCCCTGTTCACCACAAGGACATCCTTTTCACTGTGCACAACAAGGACTTCCTCCCGTGTACAACAGGGATGTCCTCACCCTTGTGCACCACAGGAACATCTTCCTGTGCACACCATGGATGTCCTCACCATTGTCTACCCCAGAGATGTTCTCCGCACAATCCATGACAGGGACATCATTCCCTATGTCTACCAAAGGGACATTTTCCTTTGCCCCAGAGAAACATCATCTCCACTGTCCACCACAAGACATCCTGACCACTGTCCACCACAGGGACTTACTCCCCACTGTCCACCTAAGGGAAGTCCTCTCCACTTTTTACAGCAGGAACGTACTTCAAGCTATCCATCACATGGGGTCCTTCCTACTGTCCACCAGAAAGACATCCTTCCAACCGTCTACCACAGGGACTTATTCCCCAGTGTCAACCAAAGGGACGTCCTCCCCACTTTCCACCACAGGGATGTTTTCCACACGGTCCAACACAGGGTTGTCCTCACCAAGGTCCATTACAGGGACATCCTTCCTACTGTACACCACAGGGAGGTCCTCCCCACTGTCCACAACATGGTTGTCCTTCCCACTGTAAAACAAAGAAATGTCCTTCCCACTGTCCACCACAGGGACATCTTTCCATCTGTTGACTACATTGACATCCACCCCATTGTCCACCACAGGGAAATCCTCGCAACCATCCTCCACAGGGAGGTCCTCCCCATAGTCCACCACACGGATGTCCTCCACAGTGTAATCCACAGGCATGTCCTCCTCAGTGTGCACTACAGTGAAGTACTCACCACTCTATACCACAGGGATGTCCTTCCCATTGACAATCTCAGTGACTACCTCCCCACTTTCCATCACAGGGATGTCCTACCCACTGTCCACCACAGAAAGGTTCTCCCTGCTGTCCACCACAGGGACATCCTTACCACTATTTACCACAGCGTCATCCTCACCAATGTCCACCAGTGGGAAAACCTTCCCACTGTTCACCACAGGAACATCCTTTCCACTGTGCCACACAGGGACATTCTTCTGTGCATAACAGAAATGTTCTTATCACTGTCAATTGCAGAGATGTCCACTGCACTCTCCACTCCAGGCAAATACTTCCCACTGTCCACCAAAGAGACGTTTTCTTGTGCACCACAGTAAAATCCTCCCCACTGTCCACAATGTCATCATAACCACTGTCCACCACAGTGATGTGCTCTGCACTCTCCAAAACAGGGACATCATTCCCAAGGTCCACCAAAATAGTGTTTTCCTGAGCACCATAGAAACGTCCTCCCAACTGTCCACCACAGGGATGTCCTTATCACTGTCCAGCACTGGGATTCCAACTATCCAACACAGAGTGCTCCTCTTCACTGTCCACCACAGAGATGTCCTTCCCACTGTCCACCACAGAGAGTTCCTCCCAGCTGTCCACCACAGGGATGTCCTCCCAACTGTCCACCAGAGGGATATCCTTCCCACTGTGCACCACAAGGAGGTCCTTCCCAATGTCCACAAAAGTGACATCCTTTTTAAAATGCACAACATAAACGTCTTTCTCACTTTCCAGAATAGGGATATCCTTCTTACTGTCTACCACAGGGAGGTCCTCTCTACTGTCCACCACAGTGATGTCCTTTCCACTGTCCACCACAGGGACGTCCTCCTCACTGTCCAGCACAAGGACATCCTTCCCACTGTCCAGCACAGAAACTACCACCCCACTGTCCAACACGGGAATGTCCTACACTTGGTCAGCCACAGGGACATCCTGCCCAATGTTCACCACAGGGATGTTCTCACCAATGTCCAACATAGAGTTGTGCTCAGCACTCTTAAAAACAGGGACATCTTTTTCCTGTCAACCACAAGACGTCCACTGGACTGTCCACCACAGAGATGTTTTTCCACTGTCCACAGCAGAGGAGTCCTCACCAATGTCCACCACAGGGGTGTGCTTTTCCATAGTTCAAAACAGAAACATCCCTTCTGTCTTCTCCTCTCTCTGGATGCCCTTCTGCCCTCTCCTCTCTCTAGTTGCCCTTCTGTTCTATCCTCTCTCTGGATATCCTTCTGTCTTATCCTCTCTTTTGATACCCTTCTGTTATCTCCTCTTTCTGGATGCCCCTCTGTTCTCTCCTCTCTCTCCGGATGCCCTTCTGTCTTTTCCTCTCTCTAGATGCCCTTCTGTTCTCTCCTCTCTCTGGATACCATTCTGTCTTCTCCTCTCTCTTGATGCCGTTCTAATCTTCTCATCTCTCTGGATGCCCTAATGTCTTCTCCTATCTCTGGATGCACTTCTGTTCTCTCCTCTCTCTGGATTCCCTATTTTTCTTCTCCTCTCTCTGGATGCCCTTCTGTCATCTTCTCTCTCTGGATGACCTTCTGTCTTCTCCTCTCTCCTGATGCCCTTCTGTTCTCTCCTCTCTCCAAATACCCTTCTGTTCTCTCCTCTCTCTGGATTCGCTTCTGTCTTCTCCTTCTCTGGATGCCCTTCTGTTGTCTCCTTTTTCTGGATGCCCTTCTGTTCTCTCCTCTATCTAGAAGCCCTTCTGTCTTCTCCTCTCTCTGTATGGCCTTCTGTACTATTTTATGTGGATGCCATTTTTTCCTCTCCTCTTTCTGGATGCCGTTCTGCTCTTTCTTTTCTGTGGAGGAAATTCTGTCCTCTCCTCTCTCTGGAAGCCCTTCTGTCTACTCCTATCTCCTGATGCCTTTCTGTCTTCTCCTATTTCTGGATGCCCTACTGTTCTCTCCTCTCTCCGAATGCCCTTATGTTCTCTCCTCTCTATGGATTCACTTCTGTCTTCTCCTTCTCTGGATGCCCTTCTGTTCTCTCCTCTTTCTGGATGCCCTTCTGTTCTCTCCTCTATCTAGATGCCCTTCTGTCTTCTCCTCTCTCTGTATGGCCTTCTGTACTATTTTAAGTGGATGCCCTTTTTTCCACTCCTCTCTCTGGATGCCCTTCTGCTCTCTCTTCTCTGTGCAGGAAATTCTGTCCTCTCCTCTCTCTGGATGCCCTTCTGTCTACTCCTATCTCCCGATGCCCTTATGTTTTCTCCTATTTCTGGATGGCCTTCTCTTCTCTGCTCTCCTTAAATGGCCTTCTGTCTTCCCCACTCTCCCTATTCTCTTCTGCTCTCTCGTCTCTCCCAATGCCCTTCAATCCTCTACTCTCTCTGAATGTCCTTCACTCTTCTGCTCTCTCTGGATGGGCTTCTGTTCTCTCCTCTTTCTGGATTCTCTCCTGTACTCTCTGTGGATGTGCTTCAGTTCTCTATTCTCTGGGGATGTCCTTTTGTCCTCTCCTCTCTCTGGATGCCCTTCTGTCTTATCCTTTCTCTGGTTGCCCTTCTGTTCTCTCCTCTCTCAGGATGCCCTTTTGTCCTCTCCTCCCTCTGGCTACCCTTCTATTCTATCCTCTCTCTGGATGTCGTCCTCTTCTCTCCTCTCTATGTATGCCCTTGTGTCCTGTTCTCTCTATGGATGCCCTACTGTTCTCTTCTCTCTCTGAATTCCCTTCTGTATTCTCCTCTCTCTGGATGACTTTCTGTTCTCTTCTGTCTCTGGATGCCCTTCTGTCCTCTCCTCTCTCAGGATGCCTATCTGTAAACTTCTCCATCTAGATTCCTTTTCTCTTCTCCTCTTTCCGGATGCCCTTCTGTTCTCTACTCTCTCTGGAAGCCCTTCTGTCTTCTCTGCTCCCTGGATGCCCATCTGTTCTCTCCTCTATCTAGATACCCTTTGTTCTCTCCTCTATCTAGATGCCCTTCTGTTCTCTCCTCTATGTAGATGCCCTTCTGTCTTCTCCTCTCTCTGTATGGCCTTCTATACTCTTTTCTGTGGATGCCCTTCTGCCCTCTCCTCTCTCGGGATGCCCTTCTGCCCTCTCCTCTCTCTGGATGGCCTTCTGTTCTCTCCTCTCTCTGGATGCCCTTCTTTCTTCTCCTCTCTTTGGATGACCTTCTGTTCTCTCCTCTCTCTGGATGCTCTTCTGTCTTCTCCTCTCTCCCTATGCCTTTCTGTCCTCTCCTCTCTCTGGATGCCCTTCTGTCTTCTCCTCTCTCTAGATGCCCTTTGTCCTCTCCTCTCTCGGGATGCCCTTCTGTCTTCTCCTACCTCTGGATGCCCTTCTGTTCTCTTCTCTCTCTGGCTTCCCTTCTGTCTTCTCCTCTCTCTGGATGCCCTTCTGTTCTCCCTTCTCTCTGGATGCAATTCAGTTCTCTCCTCTCTCCAGATGCCCTACTGTCTTCTTCTCTCTCTGGATGCCCTTCTGCTCTCTGCTCTCTCTGGATGACCTTATGTTCTCTCTTCTGTCTCTGGATGTTCTTATGTTTTCTCCGCTCTATGAATACTGTTCTATTCTCTACTCTCCCTGGATGCCCTTCTGTTTTGTCAGCTCTCTGAATGCCCTTCTGTTCTCCTCTCTCTGTGGATGTGTTTCTGTCTTCTCCTCTCTCTGGATGCCCTTCTGTTCTCTCTTCTCTCTGGATGCCCTTCTGACCTCTCCTCTCCATGGATGCCTTTATGTCTTCTCCTCTCTCTTGATGGCTTTCAGTTCTCTCCTCTCTCTGGATCCATTTTGTCCTCTCCTCTCTCTGGATGCCCTTCTTCACTCTCCTCTCTCTATTTGCCCTTCTGCCCTCTCTTCTCCCTAGATGCCATTCTGTCCTCTTTTCTCTCTGGATGCCTTTCTGTTCTCTCCTCTCCTTTGAATTCCCTGTTTGTCTTCTCCTCTCGCTGGATGCCCTTCTCTTCTCTCCACTCTCTAGATGTCCTTGTGTCCTCTATTCTCTCTGGATGCCACTCTGTTCTCTCCTCTCACCGATAACATTCTGTCCTCTACTCTCTCTGGATGCCCTTCTGTCTTCTCTCTCCAGATGCCTTTCAGTCCTCTTCTCTCTCTCTGCATGTCCTTCAGTCTTTTGTTTTCTCTGGATGGGCTTCTGTTCTCTCTTTTTTCAGGATGTCCTTATGTACTATCGTCTCTCTGAATGCCCTCCTGTATTCTCCTTTCTCTGCATGACCTTCTGTTCTATCCTCTCTCTGGATTCCCTTTTGTCCTCTCCTCTCTATGTATACCCTTCTGTTCTCTCATTTATGTTGATGTCCTTCCGTGTTCTCTCCTCTCTCTAGATGCCCTTGTGTCCTCTTCTCTCTTTGGATGCCCTTTTGCTTTCTCCTCTCTCTGGATGCACTTCAGTTCTCTCCTCTCTGTGGATACCCTTCTGTCTTCTCTTCTCTCTGGATGCCCTTCTGTCTTATCCTCACTCCCTATGCCCTTCTATTCTCTCGTCTCACTGGCTTCCCTTCTGTCTTCTCCTTTCCCTGGATACCCTTCTCTTCTCTCTGCTCTCCGGATGCCCTTCTGTCTTCTCCTCTCTCTGGAAGCCCTTCTGTTCTCTCCTCTCACTAGAAGCCCTTCTGCTCTCTCCTCCCTCTGGATGCCCTTTTGTTCTCTCCTCTCTCTGGATTCCCTTCTGTTCTCTCCTCTCTCCGAATGCCCTTCTGTTCTCTCCTCTCTCTGGATTCACTTCTGTCTTCTCCTTGTCTGGATGCCCTTCTGTTCTCTCATCTATCTAGATGCCCTTCTGTCTTCTCCTCTCTCTGTATGGCCTTCTGTACCATTTTGTGTGGATGCCCTTATTTCCTCTCCTCTCTCAGGATGCCCTTCTGCTTTCTCTTCTCTGTGGAGGAAATTCTGTCCTCTCCTCCCTCTGGCTTCCCTTTTGTCTTCTCCTCTCTCTGGATGCCGTCCTGTTCTATCCTCTCTCTGGATGCCCTTCAGTTCTCTCCTCTCTCCAGATGCCCTACTGTCTTCTTCTCTCTCTGGATGCCCTTCTGCTCTCTCCTCTCTCTGGATGCCCTTATGTTCTCTCTCCTATCTCTGGATGTTCTTCTGTCTTCTCCGCTCTATGGATACTGTTCTATTCTCTACTCTCCCTGGATGCCCTTCTGTTTTCTCTGCTCTCTGAATGCCCTTCTGTTCTCCTCTTTCTGTGGATGTGTTTCTGTCTTCTCCTCTCTCTGGATGCCCTTCTGTTCTCTCTTCTCTCTGGATGCCCTTCTGACCTCTCCCCTCCATGAATGCCTTTATGTCTTCTCCTCTCTCTTGATGGCTTTCTGTTCTCTCCTCTCTCTGGATCCATTTTGTCCTCTCCTCTCTCTAGATGTGCTTCTTCACTATCCTCTCTCTAGATTACCTTCTGTCCTCTCTTCTCCCTAGATGCCGTTCTGTCCTCTTTTCTCTCTGGATGACCTTCTGTTCTCTCCTCTCTCTGGATTCCCTGTTTGTCTTCTCCTCTCGCTGGATGCCCTTCTCTTCTCTCCTCTCTCTAGATTCCATTCTGTACTCTATTCTCTCTGGATGCACTCTGTTCTCTCCTCTCACCGATGAAATTCTGTCCTCTCCTTTCTCTGGATGCCCTTCTGTCTTCTCTCTCCAGATGCCCTTCAGTCCTCTTCTCTCTCTGCATGTCCTTCAGTCTTCTGCTTTCTCTAGATGGCTTCTGTTCTCTCCTCCTTCTGGATTATCTAATGTTCTATCATCTCTCTGAATGGGCTTCTGTTCTCTCTTCTTTCAGGATGTCCTTATGTACTATCTTCTTTCTGAATGCCCTTCTGTCTTCTCCTTTCTCTGCATGACCTTCTGTTCTATCCTCTCTCTGGATTCCCTTTTATCCTCTCCTCTCTATGGATACCCTTCTGTTCTCTCGTCTATGTTGATGTCCTTCTGTGTTCTCTCCTCTCTCTGGATGCCCATGTGTCCTCTTCTCTCTTTGGAGGCCCTTCTGCTTTCTCCTCTCTCTGGATGCCCTTCGGTTCTCTCCTCTCTGTGGAATCCCTTCTGTCTTCTCCTCTCTCTGGATGCCTTCTGTCTTCTCCTCACTCCCTATGCCCTTCTGTTCTCTTGTCTCTCTGTCTTCCCTTCTGTCTTCTACTTTCCCTGGATACCCTTCTGTTCTCTCTGCTCTCCGGATGCCCTTCAGTTCTCTCCTCTCTCCAGATGCCCTACTGTCTTCTTCTCTCTCTGAATGCCCTTCTGCTCTTTCCTCTCTCTGGATACCCTTTTGTTCTCTCCTGTCTCTGGGTGTTCTTCTGTCTTCTCTGCTCTCTCGATACTGTTCTATTCTCTACTCTCCCTGGATGCCCTTCGGTTTTCTCTGCTCTCTGAATGCCCTTCTGTTCACCCCTCTCTGTGGATGTGTTTCTCTCTTTATGCCCTTCTGCTCTCTCCTCTCTCTGGATGCCCTTATGTTCTCTCCTGTCTCTGTGTGTTCTTCTGTCTTCTCCGCTCTCTGGATACTGTTCTATTCTCTACTATCCCTGGATGCCCTTCGGGTTTCTCTGCTCTCTGAATGCCCTTCTGTTCTCCCATCTCTGTGGATTTGTTTCTGATTTCTCCTCTCTCTGGATGCCCTTCTGTTCTCTCCTCTCTCTGGATGCCCTCCTGTCCTCTCCTCTCCATGGATGCCTTTCACTTTTCTCCTCTGTCTTGAATGCTTTCTGTTCTCTCCTCTCTCTTGATCCATTCTGTCCTCTCCTCACTGTGGATGCCCTTCTGTCCTCTCTTCTCCCTGGATGTCCTTCTGTCTTCTTCTCTCTCTGGAAGCCCTTCTGTCCTCTCCTCTCTCCAGATGCCCTTCTGTTATCTCCTCTCTCTGTGTGCCCTTCTGTCCTCTCTTCTCTTTGGATGCTCTTATGTTGTCTCTGCACTCTCGTTGCTCTTCTCTTCTTCCCAATCTGTGAATGCCCTTCTGTTCTCTCCTCTTTCTACATGCCTTTCTGTCCTCTTCTTTCTCTGAAGGTTTTTCAGTCTTCTGCTCTTTCTGGATGGGCTTCTGTTCTCTCCTCTTTCTGGATTCTCTACTATACTCTCATCTCTCTGGATGCCCTTCTGTTCTCTCTTCTTTTGGGATGTTCTTCTGTCCTCTCCTCTCTCTGGATGCCCTTTTGTCTTCTCCTTCTTTATATGCCCTTCTGTTCTCGCCTCTCTCTGGATGCTTTTTTTTCCTCTCCTTTCACTGTATACCCTTCTGTTCTCTCCTCTGGATGCCATTTCTGTCCTCTCTTCACTCTAGATGCCAATCGGTCTTCTACTCTTATTGGATGCCCTTCTTTTCTCTTCTCTCTCTGGATGATCTTTTGTTCTCTCGTCTCTCTGGATGCCATTGTGTCCTATCTTCTCTCTGGATGCCATTCTGTCTTCTCTTCTCTATGGATTCTCTTCGGTCCTCTCCTCTCTATTGATGTCCTTCTGTTTTCTCCTCTCATTCGATGCTCTTCTATTCTCTCCTCTCTCTGGATGCCCTTCTGTATTCTCCTCTCTGGATGACCTTCTTTACTCTACTCTCTCTGAAACCCATTCTGTCTTCTCTCTGGATGTCCTTTTGTTCTCTCCTCTCTCTGGATGCCCTTCTGTCCTTTCCTCTCTCTAGATGCCCTACTGTTTTCTTCTCTCTCTGGATTTCCTTCTGTCCTCTCATATCTCTGGTTTCCCTTCTGTTCTCTTCTCTCTCTAAATTCTCTTCTGTCCTCTAATCTCTCTGGATCCCCTTCTGTCTTCTTCTCTCTCTCTGGAAGCCCTTCTGTCCTCTCCTCTCTCCAGATTCCCTTCTGTTCTCTCCTCTCTCTGGATGCAATTCTGTCCTATCCTCTCTTTGGAAGCCCTTACGATGTCTTCTCGCTCTCGATGCTCTTCTGTTCTTCCCAATCTGTGGATCCTCTTCTGTCCTCTCTTATCTTTACATGCCTTTCTGTTCTCTCCTCTCTCTGGATGCACTTGTGTCCTCTCCTCTCTTTATATTCCCATCTGTTCTCTCCTCCGTCTGGATTCCCTTCTGTCCTCTCTTCTCTCTGGATGTCCTTCTGTCTTCTCCTATCTCTGGATGACTTTCTGATCTCTCCTCTCTCCGGATGCTCTTCTGTGTTCGCTTCACTCTGGATGCCCTTCTCTCTTCTCCTTTCTCTCTGGATGCACTTCTGTATTCATATCTCTATGGATGCTCTTCTGTCTTCTCCTCTCTCTGGATGCCCTTCTGTTACCTCCTCTCACTGGATGCCCTTCTGTTACCTCCTCTCACTGGATGCACTTCTGCCTTCTCCTTTTTCAGGATGCCCTTCTTTCTTCTCTGCTCTCTGGATACCGTTCTATTATCTACTCTCTCTGGATGCCCTTCTGTCTTTTCTACTCTCTGGATGCCTGTCTGTTCTCTCCTATCTATGCATGCCCTTCTGACCTATCCTCTCCATGGATGCCCTTTTGTTCTCTCCTCTCTCTGGATGCTCTTCTGTCCTGTCCTCTCTTTTTATTCCCTTCTGTTCTGTCCTTCATCTGGATTCCCTTCTGTCCACTCATTTCTCTGGATGTACTTCTGTCTTCTCCTCTCTCTGGATGACCTTCTGATCTCTCCTCTCTCCGGATGCTCTTCTGTCTTCTCTTCACTCTGGATGCCCTTCTCTCTTCTCCTCTCTCTGGATGCCCTGCTGTTCTCTCCTCTCGATGGATGACCTTATGTCTTATCCTTTCGCTGGATGCCCTTCTGTCTTCTCTGCTCTCTGGATGCCCATCTGTACTCTCCTCTCTCTGGATGGCTTTCTTTTCTCTCTTCTCCCTGGATTCCTTATGTACTCTCCTCTCTCTGGATGTCTTTCTGTTTTCTCCTCTCAATGGATGCCTTTCTGTTCTCTCGTAACTCTGGATGCCCTTCTGTCCTCTCCTCTCTCTCGATGTCCCTTTTTCTTCTCCTTTCATTGGATACCCTTCTCTTTTCTCCTCTCTTTGGATTCCCTTTTATTTTTTACTCTCTCTGGATGCCCTAATACTCTCTCCTCTCTCTGAATGCCCTTCTTTCCTCTACTCTCACTGGATGACTTTCTGTTCTCTCTTCTCTCTGGAGGCCCTTGTGTTCTCTCCTCTCTCTGATGCTCTTCTGTTCTTCCCTCTCTGTGGATGCCCTTCTGTCCTCTCTCTGGATATCCTTCTGTTTTCTTCCCTTTCTGAATGCCCTTCTGTAATCTCCTCTCTCTGTATGCTTTTTTTTCTCTCCTCTCTCTTGATGACCTTCTGTCTTCTCCTCTCTCTGGATGCCCTTCTGTTCTCCTCTCAGGATACCTTTCTATCCTATCCGTTCTCTGGATGCCCTTCTGTATTCCCATCCCTCTGGATGCCCTTCTTGTTTCTCCTCTATCTGGATGCCCTTCTGTCTTCTCCTCTCTCTGGATGTCCTACTGTTGTCTCCTTTCTCTGGATGCCTTTCTGTTGTCTCCTTTCTCTGGATGCCTTTCTGTTCTCTCCTCTCCCTGGATGCCCTTCTATTCTCTCCTCTTTCTGGATGCCCTTCATGCCTCTCCTCTCTCTGTATGCCCTTCTTTACTCTCCTCTCTCTGGATGCCCTTCTGGCTTCTCCGATCTCTGGATGCTCTTCTGTTCTCTCCTCACTCTGGATGTCGTTCCGTCCTCTCCTCTCTCTGGATGCCCTACTGTCCTCTCCTCTCTCTGGATTTCCTTCTGTCCTCTCATATCTCTGGTTGGCCTTCTGTTCTCTTCTCTCTCTAGATTCTCTTCTGTCCTCTAATCTCTCTGGATCCCCTTCTGTCTTCTTCTCTCTCTGGAATCCCTTCTGTCCTCTCCTTTCTCCAGATGCCCTCTGTTCTCTCCTCTCTCTGGATGCCCTTCTGTCCTCTCCTCTCTTTGGATGCCCTTACGATGTCTTCTCGCTCTCGATGCTCTTCTGTTCTTCCCAATCTGTGGACCCCCTTCTGTCCTCTTGTCTCTCTACATGCCTTTCTGTTCTCTCCTCTCTCTGGATGTACTTGTGTCCTCTCCTCTCTTTTTATGCCCTTCTGTTCTAACCTCCGTCTGGATTCCCTTCTGGCCTCTCTTCTCTCTGGATGTCCTTCTGTCTTCTCCTATCTCTGGATGACTTTCTGATCTCTCCTCTCTCTGGATGCTCTTCTGTGTTCGCTTCACTCTGGATGCCCTTCTCTCTTCTCTTCTCTCTCTGGATTCACTTCTGTTTTCACCTCTCTATGGATGATCTTCTGTCTTCTCCTCTCTCTGGATGCCCTTCTGTTACCTCTTCTCACTGGATGCCCTTCTGTCTTCTCCTTTTTCAGGATGCCCTTCTTTCTTCTCTGCTCTCTGGAAACCATTCTATTCTCTACTATCTCTGGATGCCCTTCTGTCTTTTCTACTCTCTGGAAGCCCTTCAGTTCTATCCTCTCCCTAGATTCTCTTCTGTCCTCTCATCCCTCTGGATGCCCTTCTGTTCCCTTCTCTCTCTGGATGATCTTCTGTTCTCTCATCTCTCTGGATGCCCTGTGTCTCTTCTTTCTCTTGTTGCTCTTCTGTTCTCTCATCTCTCTGGATGCCCTTCTGTCTTCTCCTAACTCTACATGCTTTTCTGTTCTCTCCAATCTCTGGATGCACTTCTGTCCTCTCCTCTCTTTTTATGCCATTCTGAACTTTCCTCCCTCTGGATGCCCTTCTGTCCTTTCCTCTCCCTGGATGCCCTTCTTTTCTCTTCTCTCTGGATGCCCTTCTGTAAATTCCTCTCTCACTTGATGCCTTCTGTCTTCTCCCCTCTCTGGATGCACTTCTGTTCTCTCCTCTCTCCGGATGCCCTTCTGTCCTCTCCTCTCTTGGAGTCCCTTCTGTCCTCTTCTTTCTCTAGATTCCATTCTGTCCTCTAATCTATCTGGTTGGCTTTCTGTTCTCTTCTCTCTATCGAGACTTTCCTGTACTCTCATCTCTCTGGATGTCCTTCTGTTCTCTCCTCTCTCCAGATGTCCTTCTGTCTTCTACTCTCTCTGGATGCCCTTATATTCTATCTTCTCTCTGGATTCCCTTTTGCCCTCTCATATCTCTGTTTGCCCTTCTGTCCTCTACTCTCTATGGATGCTCTCCTGTTCTCTCATCTTTCTGAATGCCCTCCTGTTCTCTCCTCTCTCTGGATGCCCTCTGTCTTCTCCACTCTATGGATGCCTCTCTGTTCTCTTCTCTCTCTGGATGATCCTCTGTTTCCTCCACTCTCTAGATCCCCTTTTTTTGTATCCTATTCTGGATGTTTTTCTGTCTTCTCCTCTCTCTGTATGCCATTCTGTACTCTCCTCTCACTCGATGCCCTTCTGTCTTCTCCTCTCTGTGGATGCCCTTCTGTTCTCTCCTCTATCAGGATGACCTTCTTTCTCCTCCTCTCTCTTAATGCGCTTCTCTTCTCTCCTTTCTCTGGATGATTTTCTGTTTTCTCCAGTCTCAGGATGCTCTTCTGTCCTCCCTCTCTCCAGATGCCCTTCTGTTCTCTCCTCTCTCCAGATATCCTTCTGTTCTCTCCTCTCTCTGTATGCCCTTCTGTCTTTTCATCTCTCTGGATGACCTTCTGTTCTCTCCTCTATCCAGATGCCCTTCTATCTTCTCCTCTCTCTGGATGCCCTCCTGTCCCCTCCTTTCTCTGGATGCCCTTCTGTCTTCCACTCACTCTTGTTGCCCTTCTGAACTCTCTCTGTATGCTCTTCGGTTATCTCATCTCTCTGGATGCCCTTCTCTCTTCTCCTTTCTCTTTATACCCTTCTGTTTTTACCTCTCAATGGATGCCCTTCTGTCTTCTCCTCTCTCTACATGCTCTTCTCTTCTCTCTGCTCTCTAGATTCCCTTCATTCCTCTCATCTCTCTGGATGCCACTCTGTTCTCTTCTCTCTATGGATGCTCTTCTGTTCTCTCATCTCTCTAGATTCTCTTCTGTCCTCTCATCCCTCAGGATGCCCTTCTGTTCCCTTCTCTCTCTGGATGATCTTCTGATCACTCATTTCTTTGGATGCCCTTCTTTTTTCTCCTCTCTCTGGAAGATCTTCTGTTCTCTCATCTCTCTGGATGCCCTTGTGTCCTCTCCTCTCTCTGAATGCTCTTCTGTTTTCTCACCTCTCTGGATTCCCTTGTGTCCCCTCCTCTCCCTGGCTACTCTTCTGTCTTCTCCTTTCTCTGGATGCCCTTTTGTCCTCTACTTTCTCTGGATTCCCTTCTGTCCTCTCCTCTCTCTGGATGCCCTTCTGTCTTCTACTCTCTCTTGATGCCCTTCTGAACTCTCCTTTCTCTGGATCCCCTTCTGTTTTTACCTCTCTATGAATGCCCTTCTGTCTTCTCCTCTCTCTACATGCCCTTCTGTTCTCTCAGCTCTCTAGATTCCCTTCATTCCTCTCATCTCTCTGGATGCCACTCTGTTCTCTTCTCTCTATGGATGGTCTTCTGTTCTCTCATCTCTCTAGATTCTCTTCTGTACTCTCATCCCTCAGGATGCCCTTCTGTTCCTTTCTCTCTCTGGATGATCTTCTGATTGCTCATTTCTGTGGATGCCCTTCTGTTTACTCCTCTATCTGGATGCCCTTGTGTCCCCTCCTCTCTCTGGATGCTCTATTGTTCTCTCATCTCTCTGGATGCCCTTGTGTCCCATCCTATCCGTGGATACTCTTCTGTCTTCTCCTTTCTCTGGATGCCCTCTTTCCTCTAATCTATGGATGCCTTTCTGTTCTCTCCTCACTCCAGATGCCCTTCTGTCTTCTCTCTCTGCATGTCCTGTTTTCCTCTCTATATAAATGCCTTTCTGTGTTCTCCTCTCTATACATGCCTTTTTGTTCTCTCCTCTATCTATCTGGATGATCTTCTGTTCTCTCCCTTTTCTGGATTCACTTCTGTTCTCTCATCTTCCTGGATGCCCTTCTGTTCTCTCCTCTCTATGGATGCCCTTCTGTCTTCTCCTCTCTATGGATGCCCTTCTGCTCTCTCGTCTCTCTGAATGCTGTTCTGTTCTCTCCTCTCACTTGATGCTCTTCTGTTCTCTTCTTTTGTCCTTCTATTCTCTCCTCTCTCCAGATGCCCTTCTGCTTTTCCTCACTCTGGATGGCTTTCTGTTCTCTCCTCTCTCGGGATGTCCTTCTGTCTTCTCCTATCTCGGGTTGCCATTCAATTCTCTCCTCAAACTGGATACAATTCTGTATTCTCCTCTTTCTGGATGCCCTTCTGTTCTCTACTCTTTGTGGATATTCTCCTGTTCTCTCATCTCTCTGTATGCCCTTCTTTTCTCTCTACTTTCGTGAGGTCCTACTGTCCTCTCCTCTCTGGATGCCACTTTGTCTTCTCCTTTCTCTGGATGCTGTTTTGTACTCTCCTCTCTCTGGATGCCCTTTTTCCTCTCCTCTCTCTGGATACCCTACTCTTCTCTCCTTTCTTGTATGCTCTTCTGTTCTCACATCTTTCTGGATGCCCTTGTGTCTCTCTTGATGACCTTCTGTCTTCTCCTCTCTCTGGATGACCTTTTATTCTCTCCTATCCCGGATGCCCTTCTGTCCTCTCCTCTCTGGATGCCCTTCTGTTCTCTCCTCTCTCTTGATTCATTTCTGTGCTCACCTCTCTCTTGATGCCCTTCTGTTCTCTCAGCTTTCTGGATGCCCTTCTGTGTTCTCCTCTCTCCAAATGCCTTTCTGTCTTCTCCTCTCTCTGGATACCCTTCTGCTCTCTCCTCTCTGGATGCATTTCTATTCTCTCCTCTCTCTGGATGCCCTTCTGTCTTCCCCTCTCTCTGGATGCCCTTCTGCTCTCTCTTCTCTCTGGATTCCCTTCTGTCTTCTCCTCTCTCTGGATGACCTTTTATTCTCTCCTATCCCGGATGCCCTTCTGTCTTCTCCTCTCTCTGAATGCCCTTCTGTTCTCTCCTCTCTCTTGATTCACTTCTGTGCTCATCTCTCTCTTGATGCCCTTCTGTTCTCTCAGCTTTCTGGATGCCCTTCTGTGTTCTCCTCTCTCCAAATGCCTTTCTGTCTTCTCCTCTCTCTGGATACCCTTCTGCTCTCTCCTCTCTGGATGCATATCTATTCTCTCCCCTCTCCGGATGCCCTTCTGTCTTCTCCTCTCTCTGGATACCCTTCTGCTCTCTCCTCTCTCTGGATGCCCTTCTGTCTTCCCCTCTCTCTGGATGCCCTTCTGCTCTCTCTTCTCTCTGGATTCCCTTCTGTCTTCTCATCTCTCTGGATGGCCTTCTGTTCTCTCTTCTCTCTGGATTCCCTTCTGTCTTCTCCTCTCTCTGGATTCCCTTCTGGCTTCTCTTCTCTCTGGAAGCTCTTCTGTTCTTTCCTCTTGTGGATGCTCTTCTGTTCACTCCTCTCTCTGGATGCCCTTCTGTCTTCTCCTCTCTCTGGATAGCTTTCTGTCCTCTCCTCTCTCTTGATGCCCTTCTTTGCTCACCTCTCTCTGGATGCCCTTCTGTCTTCTCCTCTCTCTACATGCCCTTGTATTTTCTCCTCTTTCTCTATTCCTTTCTGTCCTCTCATCTCTTTGAATGCCTGCCTATTATATTCTCTCCATGGATGCTTTTCTGTTCTCTTATCTCTCTATATGCCCCTTTGTCTTCTCCTCTCTCTCTGAATGCCCTTCTGTCTTCTCTTCTCTCTGGATGCCCTTCTGTCGTCTCCTCTCTCTGGATGCCCTTCTGTTCTCAACTCTTCCTAGATTCTCTTCTCTTGTGTCATATCTCTGGATGGCCTTCTCTTCTCTTCTCTATCTGGATGATCTTCTGTTTGCTTATCTCTCTGCATGCCCTTCTGTTCTCTCCTCTATATGGAAGATCTTCTGTTCTCTCATCTCTCTGGATGTTCTTGTGTCCTTTCCTCTCGCTGGAAGCCCTTCTGTCGTTTCCTCTCTTTGGATGCCCTTCTATTCTCTCTTCTCTCAGGATGTCCTTCTGTAATCTCCTTTCTCTGGATGCCCTTCTGTCTTCTCCGCTCTCTGGATACAGTTCTATTCTTTACTCTTTAACTATGCCCTTTTGTCTTCTCCACTCTCTGGATACCATTCTGTTCTCTCTTATCTGGGGATGCCCTTCTGACCTCTCCTCTCCATGGATGCCCTACTGTTTTCTCCTCTCTCTAGATTCCCTTTTTGTATTCTCCTCTCTCTGGATGCCCTTCTCTTCTATCCTCTCTCAAGATGCCCTTCTGTCCTCTATTCTCTCTGGATGTCCTTCTGTTCTCTCGTCTCTCTGGATTCCCTTTTGTGCTCTCCTCTCTCTGGATGCCCTTCTGTCCTCTCTTGTCTCTGGATGCCCTTCTGTCTTCTGCTTTCTTCCTATGCCCTTCTGTTCTCTCGAGTCTCCCGATGCCCTTCAGTCTTCTCCTCTCTCTGGATGCCCAACAATTTTCTCCTCACTCTGGATACTCTTCTGTCTTCTCCTCTCTCTAGATGCCCTTCTGTTCTCTCCTCTCCCTGGATGCCATTCTGCCCTCTGCTATCTCTGGATGCCCTTCTCTCTTCTCCTCTCTCCGGATGCTCTTTGGTCCTCTTCTCTCTCTGCATGTCCTTCAGTCTTCTGCTGTCATTGGATGGCCTTCTGTTCTCTCCTTTTTTCTGGATTCACTTCTGTTTCTCTCATCTTCCTGGATGCCCTTCTGTTCTCTCCTCTCTATGGATGCCCTTCTGTCTTCTCCTCTCTCTGGATGCCCTTCTGCTCTCTCCTCTCTCTGAATGCCATTCTGTACACTACTCACTCTGGATGCCCTTCTGTTCTCTCTTTTTTCTGGATGCCCTTGTGTTCTCTCCTCTCTCAAGATGCCCTTCTGCCTTCTCCTTTTTCTGGATGCCCTTCTGTTCACTTCTCTCCCTGGAAACCCATCTGTCCTCTCCCCTCTCCGGATGCCCTTCTGTCCACTTCTTTCTCTGCATGCCCTTCTTTTCTCACCTATCTCTGGATTCCCTTTTTGTCTTCTCCTCTCTCTTGATGCCCTTCTCTTCTCTCCTCTCTCTAGATGCCCTTCTATCCTCTATTCTCTCTTTATGCCCTTCTGTTCTCTCATCTCTTTGGATACCCTTCTGTGCTTCTCTGGATGCCCTTGTGTCTTCACCTCTCTCTGGATTGCCTTCTGTTCTCTCCTCTCTCCGGATGCCTTCCTTTCCTCTCCTCTCTCTGGATGACCTTCTGTCTTCTCTTTTTGGATGCCCTTCTGTTCTCTTCTCTCTGGATGCCCTTCTGGGCTCACCTCACTGGATGTCCTTCTGTCTTCTCCTCTCTCTGGATGCACTTCTGGTCTCTCCTCTCTCTGGGAGACCTTCTCTCCTCTCGTCTCTCTGGATGCTCTTCTGTCCTCTCCTCTCTCTGGATGCCCTTCTGTCCTCTCCTCTCTCTGGATCCCTTCTGCCCTCTATTCTCTCTGGTTGCCTTTCTGTTCTCTTCTCTCTATGGATGCTCTCCTGTACTCTCATCACTCTGGATGTCCTTCTGTTCTCTCTTTTCTCTGGATCACCTTATGTCTTCTCCTCTCTCTGAATACACTTTGGTCTTCTCCTCTCTCAGGTGGATCTTCTTTCCTCTCCTATATCCCGATGCCCTTCTGTTGTCTCCTTTCTACCAATGCCCTTCTGTCTTCTCCTCTTTATGGATACCCTTGTGTTCTCTGCTCTCTCTGGGTGTCCTTCTGTTCTCTCCACTCTCTGGATGCCCTTCTGTTCACTTTCTCTCCGGATGCCCTTCTGTCCTCTTCCCTCTCATGATGCTCTTCTGTCTTCTCCTCTCTCTGAATGCCCTTCTTTTCCCTCTTCTCTCTGGATTCCCTTCTGTCATTTTCTCTCTCTGGTTGCCCTTCTTTTCTCTCCTATCTCTGGATTCCCTTTTTGTCTTCTACTCTCTCTGGATGCCCTTCTTTTCTCTCCTCTCTCAAGATGCCCTTCTGTCCTCTATTCTCTCTGTATGCCCTTCTGTTCACTCGTCTCTCTGGATGCCCATGTGTTCTCTCCTCTCTCTAGATTCCCTTCTGTCTTCTCCTCTCTCTAGATGGCTTTCTGTTTTCTCCTCTCTCTGCATACCTTCTGTCCTCTCCTATCTCTGGATGCCCTTCTGTACTCTCCTCTCTCTGGATGCCCTTCCATCGTCTCCTCTCTCTGGATGCCCTTCTGTCTTCTCCTCTCTCCCTATGCCCTTCTGTTTTCACAACTCTACAGATGCCCTTCAGTCTTCTCCTCTCTCTGGATGCCCTTCTGTTTCTTCTCTCTCTCGATTCCCTTCAATCCTCTCTTCTCTCTGGATGCCCATCTGTCGTCTCCTCTCTCTGGATGCCCTTCTGTCTTCTCCTCTCTCCCTATGCCCTTCTGTTTTTTCCTCCAACTGGATGCCCTTGTGTCCAATTGTCTCTCTCTATGGCCTTCTGTCCTCCCTTCTCTCTGGATGCCCTTCTGTCTTCTCCTTTTCCTGGATCCCATTTGGTTCTCTCCTCTTTCTAGATTCTCTTCTGTCCTCTCATCTCACTTGATGCCCTTCTGTTCTCTTCTCTCTCTGGATGCCCTTGTGTCCTCTCCTCTCTCTGGATGCCCTTCTGGCTTCTCTTCACTATGGATGCCCTTCTGTCCTCTCTTCTCTTTGGATGCCCTTCTGTTTTGTCTTCTCTTTCGATACTCTTCTGTTCTCTCCTCTTGGTGGATGCCTGTCTGTATTCTCCTCTCTCTGGATGTCCTTCTGTTGTCTCCTTTATCTGGATACCCTTCTGTCCTCTCCTCTTTCTTGATGCCTTTCTGTTTTCTCCTCTCTCTCGATTCCCTTCAATCTTCTCTTCTCTATGGATGCCTTTTTGTCTTCTCCTCTCTCCCTATGCCCTTCTGTTCTCTCGTCTCTCCCGATACCCTTCTGTCTTCTCCTCTCTATGGATGCCCAACAATATTATCCTCACTCTGGATACCCTTCTGTCTTCTCCTCTCTCTACATGCCTTCCTGTTATCTCCTCTCACTGCATGCCGTTCTGTCTTCTCCTCTCTCTGGATGCCCTTCTGTCTTCTCCTCTCTTCTGATGCCCTTAGGTCCTCTTCTCTCCCGATTTCCTTCAGTCTTCTGCACTCTCTGAATTGGCTGTTGTTCTCTCCTCTTTCTGGATGTCTCTCCTCTCTCTGGATGCCCTTTTGTCCTCTTTTTTCTCTGGATACCCTTCTGTTCTTTCATCTCTCTGTATGCCCTTTTGTTCTCTCCTCCCTCTGGATGCCCTTGTGTCCTCTTCTCACTCTGGATGCCCTTCTGTCCTATCTTCTCTCTGGATGCCCTTCTGTCTTCTCCTTTCTCTGGATCCCCTTCTGTTCTCTTCTATCTCTAGATTCTATTCTATCCACTCATCTCATGTGATGCCCTTCTGTTCTCTTCTCTCTCTGGGTTATCTTCTGTTCTCTCATCTCTGTGGAGGCTCTTGTGTCATCTCCTCTCTCTGGATGCCCTTCTGTCTTCTCTTCTCTATGGATGCCCTTCTGTCCTCTACTCTCTTTGGATTCCCCTGTTTTCTACTCTCCTCAGATGCTCTTCTGTTCTATCCTCCCTGTGGATGCCCTTCTGTATTCTCCTCTCTCTGGATGTTCTTCTGTTGTCTCCTTTCTCTGGATGTCATTCTGTCCTCTCCTCTTTCTGGATGCCCTTCTGTTCTCTCCTATTTCTGGATGCCCTTCTGTTCTTTCCGCACTATGGATGCCCTTCAGCCTTCTCCTCACTCTGGATGGCTTTCTGTCTTCTCCTCTCTCTGTATACCTTTATCTTCTCTCCTCTCTCTCGAATCACTCTTGGTCTTCTCCTCTCTCTGGATACCCTTCTTTTCTCTCTTCTGTCTAGATGCCCTTCTGTCCTCTATTTTCTCTGGATTCCCTCTGTTCTCTCGTTTCTCCAGATTTCCTTCTGTCCTCTCATCTCTCTCAATTCCCTTCAATCCTCTCTTCTCTGTGGATGCCCTTCTGTCTTCTCCTTTCTCCCGATGTCTTTGTGTCCTCTCCTCTCTACCAATGCCCTTCTGTCTTCTCTTTTTGGATGCCCTTGTGTTCTCTGCTCTCTTTAGATGCCCTTCTGTCCTCTCCTCTCTCTGGATGCCCTTCTTCTGTCTTCTCCTCTCTCTGGATGTCTTTCTGTCTTTTCCTTTCTCCGAATGCCCATTTTTCTCTCCTCTCTGTGGTTTCACTTCTGTCTTCTCCTCTCTCGGTTACCCTTTTGTTCTCTCCTCTTTCTGGATGCCCTTCTGTTCTCTACTCTCTCCGGATGCCCTTCTGTCTTCTCCTCTCTCTGGATGCCCTTCTGTTCACTCCTTTCTCTGGATGCCCTTCTGTCTTCTCCTCTCTTTGGATGCCCTTGTGTCCTCTTCTCTCTCTGGATGCCCTTCTGTCCTCTCTTCTCTCTGGATGCCCTTCTGTCTTCTCCTTTCTCTGGATCCCCTTCCGTTCTCTCCTCTCTCTAAATTCTCTTCTGTCCTCACATCTCACTTGATGCCCTTCTGTTCACTTCTCTCTCTGGATGATCTTCTGTTCTCTCATCTCACTGGAGGCCCTTGTGTCCTCTACTCTCTCTGGATGCCCTTCTGTCTTCTCTTCTCTATGGATGCCCTTCTGTCCCCTCCTCTTTTTGGATGCCATTCTGTTTTCTCCTCTCTTCTGATGCTCTTCTGTTCTCTCCTCTCTGTGGATGCCCTTCTGTATTCTCCTCTCTCTGGATGCCCTTCTGTTCTCTCCTCTCTATGGATGTCCTTCTGTTGTCTCCTTTCTCTGGATGCCCTTCTGTCCTCTCCTCTTTCTGGATGCCCTTCTGTTCTCTCCTATCTCTTGATGTCCTTCTGTTGTCTCCTATTTCTGGATGCCCTTCTGTCCTCTCCTCTTTCTGGATGCCCTTCTGTTCTGTCCTCTTTCTGGATGCCATTCTGTCCTCTTCTCTCTCTGGATTCACTTCTGCTTTCTCCTCACACTGGATGGCTTTCTGTTCTCTCCTTTCTCTAGATGCTCTTCTATCCTCTATTCTCTCTGGATGCCCTCAGTTCTCTCCTCTCTCCAGATGCACTTCTTTCCTCTCCTCTCTCTCAATTCCCTTCAATCCTCTCTTCTCTCTGGATGCACTTCTGTCTTCTCCTTTCTCCTGATGCCCTTCTGTTCTCTACTCTCTATCAATGCCCTTCTGTCTTCTCCTCTTTCTGGATGCCCTTGTGTTCTTTGTTCTCTGTAAGTGCCCTTCTGTCCTCTTCTCTCTCTGGATGTCTTTCTGTTTTTTCCTCTCTCCGAATGCCCTTTTGTTCTCTCCTCTCTGTGCTTTCCCTTCTGTCTTCTCCTCTCTCTGGTTACCCTTCTTTTCTCTCCTTTTTCTGATGCCCTTCTGTTCTCTCCTCTCTCCGGATGTCGTTCTGTCTTCTCCACTCTTTTGATGCCCATTTGTCCTCTACTCTCCTTGGATGCCCTTTTGTCCTCTCCTCTCTCTGATGCCCTTCTGTTCTCTTCTCTTTCCAGTTACCCTTCGGTCCACTCCTCTCTCTGGATGCCCTTCTGTCTTTTCCTCTCTCTATATGCCCTTCTGTTCTCTCCTCTCTCTGAATTCCCTTTTGTTTTCTCCTCTCTCTGGATGCCCTTCTGTTCTCTCCTCTTTCTGTATGCCATTCTTTTCTCTCCATTTTCTGGATGCCCTTCTGTCTTCTCCTCTCTCTAGATGCCATTCAGTTCTCTCCTCTCTCCAGATGCCCTTTTGCCTATCCTCTCTCTGGATGCCCTTCTGCTCTCTCCTCTCTTTGGATGCCCTTCTGTTCTCTCCTCTCTTTGGATGCCCTTTTGTCTTCTCTTCTTTTTGGAGGCCCTTATGTTCTCTCCTGTCTATTGATGCCCTTCTGTTCTCTCCTCTCTCTCTGGATTCTCTTCTGTAGTCTCCTCTCTCTAGATGCACTTTTGTTCTCTCTTCTCTCTGGATGCCCTGCTGTCTTCTCCTCTCACTGGTTACCCTTCTGTTCTCTCCTCTTTCTGGATGCCCTTCTGTTGTCTCCTCTCTCAGGATGCCCTTCTGTCTTCTCCTTTCTCTGGAAGCCCTTCTGTTCACTCCTCTCTCTTGATGCCCTTCTGTTCTCTCGTATCTCTAGATTCTCTTTTATCCTCTCATCTCACTTGATGTCCTTTTGTTCTCTTCTCTCTCTGGATTATCTTCTGTTCTCTCATCTCTCTGGAGGCCCTTGTGTCCTCTCCTCTCTCTGGATGCCCTTCTGTCTTCTCTTCTCTATGGATACCCTTCTGTCCTTTCCTCTAATTGGATGCCCTTCTGTTTTCTCCTCTCTTCCGATGCGCTTCTGTTCTCTCCTCTCTGTGGATGCCCTTCTGTATTCTCCTCTCTCTGGATGTCCTTCTGTTGTCTCCTTTCTCTGGATGCCCTTCTGTCCTCTCTTCTTTCTGGATGCCCTTCTTTTCTGTCCTCTTTCTGGATGCCATTCTGTTCTCTCCTCTCTCCAGGTTCCCTTCTGCCTTCTCCACACTCTGGAAGGCTTTCTGTTAACTCCTCTCTCTAGATTTTCTTCTGTCCTCTATTTTCTCTGGACGCCCTCAGTTCTCTCATCTCTCCAGATGTCTATCTGTCCTCTCCTCTCTCTCGATTCCCTTCAATCCTCTCTTCTCTCAGGATGCACTTCTCTCTTCTCCTTTCTCCTGATGCCCTTCTGTTCTCTCCTCTCTACCAATGCCCTTCTGTCTTCTCCTCTTTCTGGATGCGCTTGTGTTCTCTGCTCTCTCTACATGACCTCTGTCCTCTCCTCTCTCTTGATGTCTTTCTGTCTTTTCCTCTCTCCGAATGCCCTTTTGTTCTCTCCTCTCTCTGGATGCCCTTCTGTCTTCTCCTCTCTTTGGATGCCCTTTTGTCCCCTACTCACTCTGGATGCCCTTTTGTCCTCTCCTCTCTCTTGATACACTTATGTTCTCTCCTCTTTCTAAATGCCATTCTTTTCTCTCCTGTCTCTGGATGTTCTTGTGTCCTCTTCTCTCTCTGGATGCCTTCTGTACTCTCATCTCTTTGGATGTCCTTCTGTTCTCTTCTCTTTCCGGTTACCCTTCTGTCCACTGCTCTTTCTGGAGGCCCTTATGCTCTCTCCTCTCTCTTGATGCCCTTCTGTTCTCTCTTTTCTCTGGATTCTCTTCTGGTGTCTCCCCTCTCTGGATGCCCTTTTGTTCTCTCCTATCTCTGGATGCCCTTCTGCCTTCTCCTATCTCTGGTTACCCTTCTGTTTTTTCCTCTATCTTGATGACCATCTGTCCTCTCCTCTCTCTGAATGCCCTTATGTCTTCTGCTCTCTCTGGATGCCTTTCCATTCTCTCCTCTCTCCAGGAGCCCTTAAGTCCTCTCCTATCTCTGGATGAACTACTTTCCTCTCGTTTCTCCCGATGCCCTTCTGTGCTCTACTCTCTACCGATGCCCTTCTGTCTTCTTCTCTTTCTGGATGCCCTTGTGTTTGCAGCTCTCTGTAGGTGCCCTTCTGTCCTCTCCTCTCTTTAGATGCCCTTCTGTTCACTTCTCTCCCTGGATTCCCTTCTGTCTTCTCCCCTCTTCGTATGCTCTTCAGTCCTCTAGTATCTCTGGATGCCCTTCTTTTTTCTCCTCCCTCTGGATGCCCTTCTGTTGCTTCTCTCTCTGGGTGCACTTCTTTCCTCTCCAATCTATGGATTCCGTTTTTGTCTTCTCCTCTCTCTGGATGCCCTTCTCTTCTCTCCTCTCATTATATGCACTTCTATCCTCTATTCTGTCAGTATGCCCTTCTGTTCTCTAGTCTCTCCAGATGCTCTTCTTTCCACTCCTCTCTCTGGATGCCCTTCTGTCCTCTCCTCTCTCTGGATGGCCTTCTGTGTTCTCCTCTCTCCCTATGCCCTTCTGTTCTCTCATCTCTCCCAATACCCTTCTATCTTATCCTCTGTCTGGATGCCTGACAATTTTCTCCTCACTCTGTATACCCTTCTGTCTTATCCGCTCTTTAGATACCCTTCTGTTCTCTCCTCTCACTGGATGCAATTCTGTCCTCTTTTCTCTCTGGATGCTCTTCTGTCTTCTCCTCTCTCTGAATGCCCTTCGGTCTTCTCCTCTATCTG